>NW_019214553.1:0-110306 GCF_002532875.2 Varroa jacobsoni
CAAAATCATTTCCCGACGATTTGCTATTTGTGTGGCTTAAAGGGCGTTTGGCTCTTTAAAATCTAGAACGCTAACATGCCTCCTGTTTGTGTATGAGTTCTTTTCTCCATCTTTAGGGGTATTTCTCCGTGGATACCACCCTCGGTACTCCAGTAACCGCAGTAGGCCTCTCTTGAGACCTGTCAGCCTTTTCAAGATTGATCATACAGTTCTTTTTACCTAGCACTGAACATGTTCTTATAGTTAATTTGAGAGCTTTTTCTGTCGTGCCTTTTATTCGCAAGATCCTAATTCATTTACACATGGCCTCTCCCTACGGTCTCTTTAGAGGCTCAAGTGCCTAGGCAGGTGCAAGTCGAGAAGGGAATTATAATTGCCTGACTCCGCAGAGATCGATGATGGAAAAAATCCTGCACATATCCCACTATACTAGAATACGATAGGCTACTACATGGTACTTTAATAGTGGATTAGAGAATCTGCTGCACAGACAATGTCGGCCGTATGTGGTTCTCCGGTATAAAATACATTCTATAGATTCTAGTACGCAAATATTCAACAAATTCGTTTCTGACTTCAACAGAAACAAGTCGTGGTGGGGTCCAGTTGTGCGTTTTTGAACCCCTTGGTGGTGAAGTATGAGATAACATCCTCCTCGTACGCTCTAATCTTTTATGCGAATGAAAAAAAGCGCGAACAAATAAGAACAGTCGTTTAGCTTAACGCTCATTTATACTTCCTACAAAAGCTTATTGCAGACCTAATTCATGAATGATTTCCATTTGCATTTTGCTACAGACTACACCATTGACGAACGTAAATTTATTCTCTAAGGTAAGTATCTTTCATTAAGGCATTCGAAATGGACACAAACGGTCCCTGTTCGATTCAACATGAACTCACTGAATAAAATAGATGTTGGAAATTTCATCTTGTGCTTCCGTTCGATACTGCTTCGGACAATGAGAAATCGCATATGACTTGTGAAGATTCTACAAGCTTATTGGAATTTTCTGATATAAATTATGCAGCTAGATATCTATTGTCGAAAGACATCACGCACTTGAACGGATCTTGTCGATGCGTTGCCCAAGACTTTGACGTAAGGCAATTAATTTTCTCAATAGCTAACAGTTCAATGACATTTTAACAAAAAATAGGTCAAGGTGCAGGAAATTGTATAGTCACTACTGCATGATCGTCTCACTGATTCTTCTCCCATTTGTATCGTTTTTGCACTTAAATTTTCAGCCTTTTCAGATCTCAGTGAAGACTTACGTGATCGTATAAGGTCGACAGAACCGTTACATTTATTCGCTTAATTCTGGAAGTACCACTGAAGTGTATTAGCGGTCGACCGATATACTTAGGTAAACTGGTCTCTGAGTTTATAGGCATACTCATAACATTATTCTTGGTTGGTTTTGAGTACGTTTTGCTTGACTGGCCCTTAGTTTTCAGTAGCTCTCTTGTCGTTTGACGACATTAAATTCAAACAATGTTTTGTCATAAACTATTTTTTCATTTTAGAAATTCAGTAGCAAAGCAACACTTTATACATATATTCATTATTGTGAGCTAGTTTATTCTAACATGCTCTAAAACTAATTCACGAAGCGTGTTTTTAAGAAACGGTATTTTTCGCTAACCATTTTTGTATTCTTGGCTATGCATAATCTTCGGATCCTCTTCGAGCGTTTACTGTTCTACAATATTTTACATTCTACTACTAACATATAATGCCGAACTGACTTGTGATTGGCCCGTGTTGTTAAATATAGCTTTCTTTGATAAGACTGCGGATACCGTCAACGCTGTGAATGATTTTAGCGAGTTAACCCATATGCGATCCCCGAACACAATCTGCTTTCGCCGCCGCCGCCTCCTGCAGCATATCGAACATCGAGGCCCATTTTTAGTATTCCTTGCCAGTATGTTATTGCCGAGTTTATTGATTTGCCATAAAAGATGGAACAAACAGACTTGACCAAAAGGGCTCACGTTTCAATGCCACATGCAGGTCTCTGCACGTTACAGTCTGGGCTTTTCTGCCTGTGCGTTTATTCAGTTTATGTGTTCGATAGATCTTATATTGCTGGCAGATGACTATCTGAAACTGTAGTTAGCTATTATAACAGTAAGTAATCAGCTAAAATAGAGACTATACAAAAGTAGATATTTTGGATGGACATCTCACGTTCGTTCCAAGCTGAACTCGATGAAGCTGAACCAGCTCATCCCCATAAGGCAATGCCTATGTAATTCGGCTGGGAATTGCCTCGAATGATAGATATCATAGATATGGCAAAAAATCATAGAGTCGAGATTTCCTAACATAGACATACAGTGCGTATTTAAAACCAGGCTAATTAGTAACATATGTAAGAAAACGAATTTGGGGGAAAAAATACAAAACATTTGATGATGAGGGTCTTTGCAACAGATCAGAAGCACCATATCGCCGTCGTTTAATTTCCGCCGCATTTAATTCTATTACTGTTGGACAGTGTTGTTACTAGCAGTATCCCTAGACTGGTGAAACAAATGTATCGGTAAACCGGGCGGAATTGAGTCATTTTTCAACTACGCATAACTAGCAGCACAAATCTGACTGGGAGATATTCCCCTTTTCTAGAAACTTATAGGTGAAAAGTAGTTGAGTGTTCTCGAGAATCAATGAGCAAAGTCAGCGTCTAGGGTAAAGGAGGCCGCAACGCAGCGAAAATTAATTGAAAATCAGTCAAAACGTTAGGCGCGGAGGTCCTTTATGAACGCTAGCATCGAGTAAAAACTGGACAGTACTCTATCAGATAAAACTGGTATTTCACGTTTAATGTGTTACAAAATCACAACCCAGATACTGAAAGCGCCCGAACTATCCTTCGTAAATTAAAAAAAAAAAGGGTCAAAAAATCGGTGTGATATTTTCCAGGCGCAAATTAACACGATTCCGATTTGAAATGTCTGCCGCCAAGTCGAAAAGAATCAGGCGAAAAAATAACGTCGGCCTGAAGAGAAGTCATGTAGGTTCGAACGTAAAATTACTATAATTTGGTTATATGAAATACTCGCCACGAATGTAACAATGCATGCAGCCCACGATCTCGAGCCTTTCAAGGATTCGTGGACCATTAGGACGGCAATCGAAAGCATGCCTTATAATTTCTTGATGATAACGTCAGATCTTGTTGTCATACCTCAATTACTTTTTGGGTGAAGCAAAGGAATATGTAACATTGGTTTCATCCCGCTTGTTCTTCCGACCTATGCTCAAATAATTACGCCGCTTTCCATGCCTTAGAAAAGGATTTGCCAAGTAGGCGTATTTCATTATGTTTCTGTTCGAAAAAAGCCATAAATAGAGAAATAACATACGGGAACATGAATGTATATATGCGCGAGTATATGGCTGTCCAGAAGCTGCCAGAGTGTACTAAGACAACTATGTAAAAAAAACAAACGAAATCACCTTGTTTCTTTCTCCTCCTCTACCGTATAGTACAATACCATCAGTTTTGCTTAATTAGCTCAAAGTTATTCGATTTTGAAGTTCACTAAAGGTTCGCAGGGAACAGCCTAATAGTAGGTTGTCGAAAAGTGTTTGCCAGATACATAACCTTAAATCATATATCTCAAGTAATACAAGTCATGTTGGCGTTTGTGCCGTTTGCGCAATAGATTTGGCAGTGCTGGATCTACTAAGACTTGAGAAAGGGCGCCTGAAGTTCCCTCAAAGATTCGCTAAGTTTTACAACCTATGCTGGTAAACGCTGCCCAGCTCCATTTAAACATTTGTACTGTTTATGCTAAACATTGGTCATCGGCAGAAATGTGATGCTTCAAGATTGATTTTGACGTGGGAAACGCTTTTTACAGTGGTCGATTAATTTTGGGAAAAGTCGATATAATTATTAGAGTAATAGTTTCACAGATATCGGCCTGAAACTTCGTATCTACCATTAGACAGTTTCAAACAATTTAAAGGAGGGGCTTGACAACAAGTAGTTCACTGGATCCCATTCCACTCTGCGGAACTCTACAGAAAGGACACGAGATTAAATCATTTCAAATGAAAAAGAACATACTCAATATATATGTGCAATAAAGCACAGAATGACGCCAAGAAAAGGAATACAATATGTTTAGTGAAATTGGAAACACATGGTGTATTTTGAGGTAGCTCGTAAAACGATTGATCCGGACTTCTGCTGGCAATAGTTAACGTGACTACACTAAACGATTGAAAAAAATCGACCGGAACCCATGCGGCTGAGAAAAAGAGTCGTTCTCCGCCATCGTAATGCCACACTTCACCCATATTTAGTCACTCGGAGAAAATTGGTAAAACTTGGATAAGAAATGTTTACGCATCTGCCTTATATTTTGGATCTTGCACCGTCAAACAGTTACCAATTTTAGCTGCTGAAAAACTTGCCTGGTATAAATTTACTTTTAATAAAGACACGCAAAATAACTGATCATGATTTTTCGGTTGGATATTTTTTGCGGTGCATTATGGTGTCAACAGAAAAATTATGGAACTGGTTAGTTTGAGGATATCACTTTGAAATGTAAAAAATTTCCACGTACGAACAGCCAGTATTTTTTGGTGATCCAGTATTTACACATAAAATCTTTTTACTTATTGTGCCTTTAATACTTCTTAATGTTTAGTTACCATATATCTCAACCAATCCTAATTAACAAAAATCTCTAATAGGAGAAGACAGATATGATAGTAATAACGCTAGCACAAAAGTTGCCTACTTTAAATGCACAGACACTTTGATATATATATATATCCTGTACGTACCCAGTATAATCATTATATTTTTACGTATTCTGGTAGTAGCAGAAAACTTCATATGTGCAAACTGGCAAGAGGATATCTCAGTATTCGAGAAAGTATATACCATTTTGAAACATACAATTTGTAAAATTATTCTAAGAGATTTGCCAGATGTTTTAAAGATCGTACCAAGGTACATATTTGTCACATTATTTATGTCACCTACATGTATCGTCAGGTTCGTGGGAACCTAGTTTCCCATAGGGCCTATGGTGGAACCCATGCACGGTAAAGCAAATAACAACACGTCTATTTAACGGCTTCGTTTTCTTTGACTCGTCGTTCTTTATCGCACTCAAAACAAAGAAGTTTTCGTCAACTTCCGCGAGTCTATGATCGTAATATGCAAGGTTTATCTCAAAGGCTTTCATTGTTGGAGTGACAACGTAGCTCCTAGAAGGACAGCGGCGAGTCGACTAGAAAAAACGCGAGGCAATCTCGGGTAATAACTTGTAATCCTAACACATTCTGGTAGAAGGCTTTGACATAATTATTTGACAGTCTCTACTGTAAAATCTTCGTAAATGATGCGTGCTTTATAGTTGCAATTAAAGCTACATTGAAGTCGAACGAGCTAAAATTGCTCAAGAGGGGCCACCGATGAGGCGATTTAATTCCCATGCGGCCAACGCTGCCTTTTCGCGGTTTTAGGTAACGTTCGCAGTAAGCCGTTTGCCGTTCTCAGAGAAGAGCAATCCCAAATGCAGAAACCGGTTTATATAAGCATGGGGCGCCCTGGCGATACACAAAGTGTCAGTGGCTGCTGTTATACCTCGTCTTCTAAACTCCGTTTCCAGGTTTACGATCGAACCCGAACCTTTGACTGCTGCATGGAGTCAGGCTAAAGCCTACTGCATTTCGAATTTGTTCGACCCGTATATTATCAGGTCGTCCGCATTCAAGATGACTGCGAGTAATTTTTTTCGGCCCCCTTATTTAAAAAGGTAGACCTTTCAGTGGAGAATAAGAGTGGGTTTAGATTGTCCTCCAGAGCCAGGGCAGCTGTCTGCGCTAAAAGCGGATGGAAGCTCGGAATCGCAACCAGAACGTTAAGCACATACCCAGGGGACCCTATCTCAGCCAATGTGAGCATAATTTTATCCCAGAACACTAAATTGAGAGCTGCCTAAAAGTTAATGAACACAGCGTATAGTAAGTTGCGCAACGTGAACAGTATTCTGTTGCGGTCGGCCATCAAGACCTGCATGCTATCCCTGTGGAGCGTTTTCTCCGGAACCCTTCATTAAGATGACGTATGCGTTTTCTAAGTGGCTGTTCAATCTACTTGTCATAAAGTCAGAAGGCAGCTTTCAACAAACGCTTTTCTTATCTATTCCCGACATCACTCTTTTTTTAGGGATTACTAACAGTGTCGCATCCTTCCACTAGACTGGGATTGTACCAATACGTCCATATTTATTAAACAGTCTACAGTATGGTGCCAGAACGACGGCACGTTTAAGATGCTGATTGTCGACCCCGCCTGGATTGACGGCTTTTCTATCGCGTGGGCCTCCAAGACCTTGCATAAGCTTTCGCACTGTGCAGTCTTGTTGAAAAACATCGTGTTGTATTGATCATAATAGATTGGAGATTTTTAACCAAATACTACTATTAATTCGTTGTATCAACTTGAGGAAGGCTTTCATTGGTGTAATCTAGGGTTTGTCTATACCTAGACGTCGCGATAGAGCTTGCCGTTTGATAGTCCGTAAAAGTGCAACTTGGACCTGCGTGGACGTTTGCGCTCTCTGACAGGAAATGATTTTCACCTGAAACTTAACCCTATCCCCGGTTACCTCTGTCATAAATAGATATTGGTGAGAATATCATAAAAAAGTTAGGAATAGATCCCTCAGCAACCAAAGTCCGCGAGTGTGTTGAGAAAGGCCGAAGCGCACCTCGACTTTGACTAGTCTACGCGGGTGTTGAAATTGCTAGCAATGACCCGAGGAAGGGTAGAGCTGTTCTAGTTCACTGACGAGGATCTCCGCCAGTGCGTACATTTATTCCGAATCAGCCGGCCGAATACAGGCTGCTACGAGGCTTAGTTGTTGACAACTAGGTGCTTATTCATCAAAAAAACATTATTTAAAACGGAGTTGAGTTTTTTGCACAAAGGTCCTTAGAATAATATGTCTCCCACGTGTCGCTGGTCGTACCGTTTTAGCGAGTTTTTCACCATCAGATAACAACTCTGTTCTATTCATGGTAGCCGAATTAAAACTTGTCCTTGGCCTAGCTAGGCAGCTAAACCTACCAAAAGTAGGACACGTTCCTAAGTTTTAGGCGTATCTAGGAGTCGGACCTAATCACACTGTTGGACTTTATTATATACACCTCCACATGCAACAGCGCTAATATTTCCTAGTGTATAAACCATATGTTCAGTACAGTCGAGATACGTTTTTGGTAGCCATTCTTAATTATCTGTCCGTAGTCTGCTTTATGAGGTACGACGCAATGTATGATCAATTTAATCAACAACTGTCACGTGATCCTTCGGCGTAGGTTAATTGGCTATGACACCTAGACTACTAATAATAATAGCCTAACCTCCTGTTTTGAAGTGACTAAAATGGAAATTAGGAAAAGGACGAAAGGTAACGGGCATCATCGTTACTAGATTTCTACTGTCACCAGTCTGCAGGCCCCTCTACCCATGTCATGAATTTCAGAATGATTGTAACATCTATGTTCCAGATAGGGTATCCATTTAGATCACCATATTACTGTTGTATCAGCAACAACATTTTTCACGTCGTCCAGAGAATGCTGATTACGTGGCCTGGAACGGTTCTTTATAGGTCAGTCCATTAAGCAAGACACTCTTGCTGATCGGTACCGTTATATCTTGGTAACGTTGTAATGCTGGTATTTCAGCAGACGGTATGTTTGAGTCAAGCGATTCAACATGGCTACGCGATCTCGTCTTAGACGCTCTTTTCTACCGCAGTGTCCCAAACAAAATTACGTGAAGCCTCCTTTTAGTATAAACACAAACAACACGTACGCTACTATACAGCGACGTTAGATACATGATTCCATCACGACTAGTTCTTGAAAGTCCAATCTATACTAAAGACCAATAAAAAAAGACAACAGTATTAGCTAAGAGTTTTCCCCAACTATTTCTATACGATTGGCCATCAAAGACAACTTTATTTTTCAATGCAACACTTTACACGAGTGATTTATAATGCCGAAATATGAAAGCTCCAACTCTGGTATAAAAATTAACATTTAGTAGGTAAACGATTCAAGCAAACAGTATGTCAGTACGCAACCGGCGCCTGTCTATCTCCAACTATATCATTGTTCGAGTCATCGGCCTTATCGACGATGGCAAAATGGGGCGGCCTTCTATTAGCATCATCGGCTGCCACATCATATGTAATAGAGGTACGTTTATAATTGAATATTAGTGTTACAAAAAAATAGATATATAGTTAAGTCGACTTTAGGACCTGTGTGGCTTCAGCAACTTTGCGAATAGAAGAAACACTAGAAGTCATATCTTAAGGACCGTCTTGCACAAACTACACTATTGGTTAACAAAAAAAATGCCCTGAAATTGGACTAGCCGAGTATTGACGTGACCATAGCAGATTAGAGGACTTCGTTATTAGCATATCATTTTCAAGCGCTTGGGTTGTTGATGGCACGTTTCACGTCCTCACTATTCATTGGTGCGTATATTTTTCATACATCTGATGGCTCACTCGAGTTACAGAAGACACGTAAGAGAGGTTCCGGATCGTGGAAGTTCCGAAACAAAAGTTATTTCCCGCGTTGAATAGAATAGTGCCGGCAAATGGTACTGAACACATCGTTCAGCCTCGCAGGAAAAATAAATCATCTCGCTAAACGTTTACATGTTTGACAAGGGTACAAAAAGGAATTATGCTTAATACATAAGTGTAGTTCTTATTGCTATTAGTAGGCTCCACTTTCCAAAAAAACCATGCGTTTTTCTAAGAAAAAAACAATAGCTGAGAATTTGAAAAATAAGTTAGTTGCTTACAAACTTCGTTAGAAATTGCCAATCGGAACATCACTCGCTCGTTGCAGGATTACGGTTGAGTCTTACTTCATCGCTTTCGCAAACGTATCGAGAAAATATATGGGGACAGTGTCAAAGTCCGAAGCTGCTTTCAACCAATGTAATATTTATAGAATGGCTCGTAGTAGTTTGTCGAGTATGCATAATATAAAAATAATAACGTAAATGCCTTAAGCGACGTGTCGCTTAGATGACCATCTTGGAAAATGCGTTACTGCCAAAGTTTCATATCAGATACATTCCCAGTTGTAAAAAGGTCTAGCGCAATACACTATTCCACAAGAAAAATCCGGCGGCATTAAGTCGCATAAACGAGACGTGCATGGTACGAGTCTCTCGTGGAAATTAGATGGTTTTTAAACATCTTCTTGAGTAACTGCCATACTTTAGGCCCCCAACTAATAGAGTAGCATCGTTCCGCACGATGTATCCTCTGAATCAAAGCTGATCAATGTCGACCACAGTAAATCTTTCAGTATGTCTCTGTAACGAAAACCACGAACACTGTAAGAAATAATGGTCGGCTCACCATATGGTGTTTTAGATCCGTAAATTGGTCGGGCGTAAATCGTCCGAGGGCTCTGCTATGGCCGCATGCTATAGTTTTGTTTGCTGTTTGGCCAATTAGGCTATATACATGATTTCAATCGCGTCGCAGCAGCTCGTCTGTCTGTGCAGTTAAATGTTTTAAATAGCATCTAGGCTTGAACTCCTAGGTCGACGGGAACCTATGTAAGTAAACAGTATCGTACGATAGATTCAGGTAGTGCAATTGGCATAAAGTCGGGGGTACCCGGATTCCCTAACAGCTTCTCTAATATTGCATTAACAAAGCTCTGCATACAAAATATTCGAGGCTGTTGAAGGTGCGGAGCAACAGACCATTTGTCTTAAACCTTTCAGATGGTGCAAAAAGTCAAGGGACGTGCAACACGCTTAAATGCTGCAGTAAACGTTAGCCTTTGGAAAAAAGTTTTTGTCGAAAAGGTCGATCCTTTTAATAACTGGACTCAAAGCCATTATAAAGCGGCGTTTTCTTTCTGTTCTTATAAATACTATCTCCTCTTTATATTCAAATGTTAAGCAAACATTTGAATAAAATTAACATAACGAATTATAGACCCTACGAATAGCAATGAACTTCGCATGGGTCAAAACAATGCACCATCTGATATATATTTTATCTGATACAAATTCTTGGTTTTTTTACAGAACTGCAGTTCTACAGAGTGAAATTCTCCTAAGGGAAAAAAAGTGCCGCTGCGCAAAACATGCATACATCATAATTATTGCATTACCATGGTGCTGTTACAGGTATAAATTTTTTTTGCGCATTATTCAATGTTTTGTCAAATGTTTATGTTTTAAAATTTCCGCCATATATTTTTTTACTAGGCTGAGTGAGTAAATCTAGCAAAGCAGAGAGCTTCACACTAGAAGAAAACGACGATACGTGGCCAAATATTTATTGGATTCGTTAATAACAGGGGCCGTTTCGAACCTGGCTAGCTTCTCTTCGAAGGTATGCTTCTTGACTATCCAGATATGAATTTAGTTAACCAGTCATTGATAGCAAATTTCTGTTCGGCATGGGAAACAGATTCTGTAAATTAGGCATTCTTTTCATTATACAGTTAAGACTCTATAGTTGAAAAATATGGTCTAGTATTATATTTACTTTCCTCCAAAAACAGCATAAAGCAATACTTGCTTGGAATGCTTTCTCTAGGTCGAAGGCACAATTACTTTTATTTTACAAGCTATATATGTAAAGATATTGTTTAAAATTGAATTATTATGATCCTAGGTATCATGCCGTATTAGACGGTTGCCAAGCTCTCTTTCAAGGTGTAGGGAAAAATCCAAGCTAAAGTAGAAAAGGATAGAGATGTAGACGGATCTAGCCTTTATTGTCCTACATCCCAAAGCGATAGCTATATCTAGTCAATTACCATAGTTGCTTTCGCATGCCACCTTATCTAGTTATAAGACTATGTATCATGTGGATGTAAGCCAAGGCATGTAGCCAGGTTTAGAATGCGTATAGGGCCTCGCTCTGCCTGCCAGTTGAGTTCTGCCCAGGTTGTGTTAACTGTGGGTAAATTCTTTGAAAGACATGGTACATTCTATGAACGCACGCAATTGAAAGATGTTTAGATCGACACACCGAAACAAGGATCACGTTAAATCGTATGCTTACCCATAACAAATGCGGGTAAATTGTCAGTAAAAAGTTTCTCTTCAGACTAGTTACAACTTTCAAGCATCATTTACTTTAATCACAAAGCTGCTCGATGCGGGCGTGCTTTCATTAAGGAGGCCGGTGATTCGCCTGGCCGGATGACATCAGGCGTCGCGGACTTCATGACAGGGAGAAAAAAAACCAGTCTGGCAGCAGGCATGTTTTGCTGTCCCAGGAAGGGGGCGTCGACACAAGCGTAACCTTAACATGTTCACACAACTACGCAAGGTTACTGTTTCTCTTCAGCGATGGAGGATCGTGTGTAAAGAAAGGGAATGAGACAGAGACAGCGAGAGGAACGGAACGTTTGCCATCTCCCGGTTCAATTTCGCTCCGATCCAACGTCGACCAGATACCCCTGCTCAACCAACTGCATATAACAAATCACGACGAAGTAAGCTAAGAACAAAAATAGCATAGCTTAGTATTAGACACTCACAAGCGTAGGGCAGTACGACAATGTATTCTCCACATTGTCCACAATTAACATCATCTTTTTTTGTCCCATGCCAGGTAAATTTGTTAAGAAGCAGCCAGTAGAACAGTAAGTCTTGGAGACGTAGGGCCTGCGGCTCGAGCCGGCGCGGCGCCTGCTGTTGCCGATGACCACGGAGCTTGTTGTTTGTTAGAGTACCGCTGTAACTTTGTCTTCGAAGAACCGTAACGATGCAACAGCAGCTCCAGCAGCCAGTAATTTTAAGACGTACGAAATGCTGCATAGGGCATTCTAACCAATTTTCTCGCTTCTTTCTTCTCGATACGATGGCGCTCAACAGGTTAAAAATGCGTGTCTTAAATGCAGAAGACAACACGGCAGTCCGGCACGGTGCTGTGAAATATGACGGTGTCGACGGAAGCAACCTCTGCGTTTATGTTCGCGTTCGCAGGACGCAATAAATATGAGCTAATAGTATGTGTTGAGATGTGCGTAAAACAGGTCACAATAACAATAACGATATGTATTGGATTACCTGATCTAATGATGAGCTCGTGAACTCTTCCTTTGGATCGCACGCGATTCAATAAATGCTCCTTCGTAGGATTGTCACAATATGGCTGTGCCATAAACGCGTTACAAACAAATTAATGGCTCCGCTTTTGTTTAATGAATTTTATATGAGTACACGTTGGAATCCCGGGTAACGCCACCAAAAGGGCCGCGCACGTTGGCATGAGCGTACAGGAAAGTTTAACAATGAATTCAGTGCCCCAGGCGACGTTACCGGCCATGGCGAGAACGCTGTAACCCTAGATGTGGCATCATTAACAACTGTTCTCGTACTCCCTAATCTAAATCAGGCGCCTAGGAACACCCTACAGCTGGAGCGCAGAATTTAGCATTTATATTACTTTTAAATGGAAGAAGTACCGTTACATTCGTTCTCAAAGGAGATGAAAAAATTAGACCATTGTGTTCGCGCGAATAGTAGTCTGGAGCCACTTATTAATATCGACAAATGCTTTCAGTTTAGCGAGATTGGCAAATTAACGTCTAAGCATACTTAAAAAAATCTATTATTTAAAATCTAATAAATAAAAACTTAATACCATTGAAATTTTACGTCGTTCTGCCGATAGAGCCGAACATTGCCAACAAGATGTTGGGATAGACAGACAGTTACAAATCAATCATCGTGCTTAATTCGAATTTTCCTTCTAAGATCATATCGACCCCGATTTTAACAGATTAGTGCGAAGATCACCTAGAAACTGCAACATTGTAATTTTTTTCTATAGATGTTAACACTACCTCGCTATTGATTTCGCTGCGCTTTTACCGTTAATTTTAAGTGGCAGTTCTGATAGTTCGTACGAACTTCTACCGTTCCCGACACTACCTATCCCGAAAATCGGACCAGCTGCAATTGTCACGAGTGTGTTTTTCGTAATTGGCCTAATCGACGAACTAAATGAACGGTTCAATGAATGATTTAGGCTACTCATTGCTCCTCGATGATGAGCAGATGAATGAAAAATGTTTTAGGCCACACCAAAAATGCATCTTATCCTAGGAATCATATCTTGGAATTTGAGTCAAATATCCTAAGAAAGATATTTTGAAATAGCTATAGGACACTGTGACCTTCATTATAGGCTAAGTGATCCGTGAACTTTGTGGTCCTTTTAGACGATTGCTCCAGAGCCAATTAGTACATAAGTACTGTTGATCGAAAAACGACAATTTGCACTTCGAATCAGATTAAATAATAAATAAAAGCAGCTAATTTTAGTATAACGCAACTTGTCCAAACTTAACAACTTCAAAATTTAATAAAGTAACAAAGTGCGTGAGCTTGTCAAGGGCAATATTTGAAAGCAGCGCATTAGTTATGAACGCACAGCGTTTCTGTGACTTCGGAAAAATACAGAACCGATGGAGACTGGCTAATCTATGCCGGTTCGGTCTATCGCAGTACCTCTGCATTTAAACAGAAAATCAAAACAACAAGGTTCGCGCTAAAAGATAATATTTTCTCTTTATCTATGAAGAAAATCCTTACAGCCAATTTAGAATCAGTCCTTTAGATCATGTAAATGTCGTATGCCTCTTCTATATATTTTAAATTTGTAACGTTGATTCTTACGATAGCGCCTGAGAACTCAACGTTTGAATGTTTTCCAAAGTCTTGCCACCGAGTGAAGTCACTCTGAGAACCTCCGTTATCCCCTTACATGCGAAAATTTAAGCTTCTTTTGACTAGCATTTTTTCTCATTTCAATATGTGCTAGAAACCATGCACAGAACCAACAAGAGAGGCAACAGACCGAAAGGTTCTATTTTCTTTTTTTATAATTTACCCTTCGGTTAAATCTTTGTTTGTAGTTACGTTTTCGGCAATCTGCGTTTTGAAAAGAAAGAAAATTCTGTAGAAGATATTTTTAGAAACCTTTAAATTCAAATAGCCGTACTGGGCGCTAGATTCTTTTTTAACAATACTGCCAAGTAATAACAGTCGAAACTGAATAGTGCTTAAAGTAGAAACCGGCTACAGTCTATTTTACCAAATCAGGTGTCAACAAAGGTGCTAAGGAGTTCACTATGATTTACTATTACCTATGACTTGTGTCGGTCCGGGTTAGAAGCAAGAAATGGCCAAAAACCTTTCGAGGTTAGCCGCGTACGCTTCTCTAACTTAGTAATTTTTAATAATAGGTAATAAACGTACACTTACATTGCGTTTTGGAAACGCAACAATAATTTCAATTCCAAGCCGGTACGGGAAACTCCGTCAGGAAAGTTTCCGTACAACTTTCGGTGTTTGTACCGTGTGAAGTTGTATAGATAAAAAAGCAAAAGTATCATCTATCCAACGATAATTAAATCAAATAAAAATGTAAAAGCACAAACTGAAAGTGACGGTGCATTTTTTCCTTAACATACAGCGTACATCTGTGACCAGTCTGAATACCATCCCATACATTCCAATGATTTATGCATTCGTATAATAACAGATATGGATAGAATAAAGCAGCAATGTTACGAGAGGAAAGGACCGTGAAAGAAAATCTAGAAAAAAATATATATAGCCCGCCCTCAACGTCTGTGACCTCTAACATCTGGCATCATCTTGGAACAGTCACACAGTTTTATCATCTTTCTTTGCTCGCTAACGCTATCGACCTCGAGAATATCGGGGAACAGATACATTTCTTCTTGGCCAAGTGTTGGTTCTCCGACTAGAGGAACTGCTTATTCGTTGGCAGGATTCGAAGGCTGGAACGGTGAAAGGTTGTGAGGGCTTTTGCGTGTGAGCGGACCGACAAAAAATAACGGCCAAGGGACACGGACTTTTGGGGTTTCGAAGTCGGGCAGCGGGCGACTCGTGTGGAAATTGGCGTGACCCTCATATTTCTCATGTGCAACAATGCGCAGCTCTAGGCAAGCCGAGCGAGACGAACCAGCCGCATCACTGGAAAAAAGGCTAGCGAGCGAACTGAGAAAAGGCCAAAATTAGGAAAAAGCCGCACCGAAGCCGGCACAAAGGGAAAAGCTTGGTGACAGGCGCCGTAGATTTGAAATATAGGCGCGGTGTGCCTGAAAATCTTTCGGCCTGAAACGAGATAAATGAAGGATACAGGGAGAATAGTCGCAGTGGACCGCGCTGGCTGCAGTTTCCCACGAACTCACACATAACATGTCGTGTGTTATAGCAGGTTCAGGAATGTTCAGTTTTTAATTGTGATAAATATACCAAGACTGCAGTGGCGTATGACGACACTCTTTGGCAAAATGAGAAAAATATCAGGATAATTGAAAAAGTTCTCCTCAGATACAGATCTCTAATTCATGCGCATGCGTAGTGGCTAATAAGCTCAACAGACAATGTTTCTTTGCTCCAGATTTTGATGCTTCTTTGGCCAGCGTTTCGGACTTCTAAAAACCTTGCGAAAATCTCTCTAATCAGGGAAACAGGAGCCAAAAGTTGAATTACAGTTGAGTAAGACGTTGGTTTCAAGCTTCGTGGCGTCTGACAAGCTTCGCACTACATGAATTTATATCCGAGTGCTCAAATTATATATATACACAAACCGAAAAAAAAAGTTTAGTACCAGGTATGATCCCTATTATTGCTATGATACGGATACGATCTATTTTTAGTAAAAATACTATTTACTATTAGAAAGACTTACTGTGCTAATTTAATAGCCTAAGAATGGCCGTTATGTTAATACGGTACAGCATAGGAGCCTTTGCCTACACATAGCGTCCTTAGAATTTTATGTATTCATTATTCGTTCAATTTATTCATAACGTCAACAACTCTTACTCGTTTTGCCGCATTTAGCTTATAATACTTAGATAATATTATAATGCAAACATTGGCTGGCTGGCTTATTCACTGCAAACCGTATTTCCCTCGAACCATCGACTATATCCATTCTCGTCCACTGTTGCTCCTGCTGATACTGCAGGTTAATGGAACTGCCTGCAGGATACCCACTTTTTGTCCCCTGGACAATCAACGATCATTTGTTTGTATGGGAAACAGGCAGAAAGGGTGTTTCCGAAAAGCTGGAAGCATCTCATCGGCATGGATCCGTTCCAACCTGTCAAACGGCATCCACTCGAAAAAAGGTAATACTCGATCTTATGCCGAAAAATACCCACAAGTGTAACGGGTATACACATAGATGCTTCCACTCGAACTCCAGTGCTGGACAACCGCTCAATTAACAGCGACGCGGCTCTGCCCAGAGTACGTATAATCAGTAGAATTCCCAACTTTTGCAAAACAAACCGGGCCATATTCCATATCATCATAAAAAATGTTCCCAAAATCGTCCGTGTTTTCTCGAAATTTCTTCAGTAATAGCTAGATTAGCATTTTACATTGTGAAGCAACAGAATTAAAGGGATAGCAATACGACTCGTTGGATGAAAAATGCATTTTGTTTTCAGATAAAGCAAGCTACATCAGCATAGGTTAGCTTAGCTAAATATGGCGGAAAAAAAAAACTTTAAAGCAGCACCGGACACAGACTCGAAGCAACTATACACAATGCAAATATAATTAGTATCGTTCCGTATCACAGGCCAATTACACTTCATTGTGTATAGTTAGCTATAGGTACCCAGAGGCAGCATTACTGGTTGTTTTAGACTTTTGTTTCAGTCGTGATTCCATATATCTAAACCTATTTGGCATCAGTTAGAGTTATGCCCTCTCATAACTAGCCACTCTTACTGCTCGATTTCAGATTTGTTGCCCCGTTTACCTAGCTCTGAGTTTAGTCTTATTTTATGCTATAACAAAGATGTAATGCATATGTTCTAATGCTTTGTCCATCTAATCCTTTTATTTATCCAATACAAGACACTTGCGTATGAAGTTAGCCGGACACGAGCGGAAAATGACTAACTTAAAAACATATCACAGCGGATCCTTGAGATCACGAAACTGGCAAAATTAAAAACTGATATTTTTATGCTCGTAGAATTTCTCGTTAAAGTTAATGGTGTAAGAGCTGAAAACGTCTACTATTATCTATTTTAGATTTCGAGGTGTTCTAAGATGTTCGAGAAACGTTCTAAGCTACGCAAATGCATTTAATCATCTAAAAATTTACTCTCATATATATTTATATTCTACTTTCTGAATTAATAGATAATAGCTTCCGCCCAAAATATAATTTGTGTGAAAAAGGAAAGTTATGCTAAACTTTGCTACCCAATCAAGGATTCCACTTCGAAGCGAGATCAAACGTACTAAGTATACCATGTGGATAACGAAGATCTAATGAGATTAAAGGAAATAAAGTTTCTTTACGTCAAACGCTCAACGAAAACAGTAGATTAGGTAGAAAACGTACATACCGCTCTTGATATAACGAATGAATGTTTGTGGCCCCCGGCAGGGGGGCAGAGGGGACGCTCACAGCCAGTGAAACTTTTTAATTGATTGGCTAAAGGATGATAGTTTTCGAAGACAGAAATAAGAGCGACACTACGCGGGTAGCTGGAAAACGACTCCGCATGTAGGCCTTATACTTGTTTCAGTTGTTATTGTTAGCGACTATGTCCGTGGCAGAGTTAACTCACCTATAGTTGGCTACTTGCAATTTCTAGCTTAAAAACGATAGCTGCCCTCAAGGACATCGTAGCCCAGTAGGCAAAATTATTGCATCAAAAGATATTAGAAAGGCAGGCAAGCCAAAAGAGGAAGTTTTATTTATTATCGTTCGCTTGACAGGTACGTTAGCTAAGTACGTGTCTAGGTTATGGTGAAATCCGAAAGCTATGCGTATAGCTGATAATTTCCGTTTCATTTAGGCGCGTACGGCTGTTAACAGAAGTGCAGCAAGGTCCCACTAAGTTACTCGATGCAACTACAAAGTGCAAACTGCTCCACAAAATAAGTTGCCTGATATGTAATATTAGTAGAAGGAAACCAATGAATTCCGGCTTAGTGATATTTACATAATCGTCTATCTCTAGGCCGGATTTATTTTTACTTACATGCCCGCTGAGTCATTTACAAAATAATTGGGTGGACCGCATCGGGTCGGACGCCTTGTAAACAGCAGGTACCAAGGATTCTGTTGCACACCAGTTTAAGCTTACTTTCAAAATACACACATACAAGCCAAGCATCGTTCTATCCAGCCGGCGCAGACCGTCATCTGTTCTACTGGTTTCGAAAATGATATATTAGATATTCGGGGACCGGCAAAATCAAGAGATTATTTTTCGCTACGGTGCGGACCTAGCTAGTTTTGCAAGTAAAGTCACTACGTTATCTAAGTATCTAAACATTATAATTCGGTGCCATTTATATTTGTGCTCGAAGTAAATAAATATGGCACCTAGTGATAATAAGCTCTTCAGTCGAATGACACAATAAGCGCCCGAAAAAATGGCGCCAGGTTCATTTCTATGCATGTTGCTTTTACGTAAAATATTTTATCCTGTTTTCATGAAAACGAAACTGCCAGGACAAAAGCGCGGCTCAGATCTACTAGCACTTCCAGGTCAAAGGAAGCTACGTTACACTAATGTTTACGCTTGAAGATAAAAGTCGTAATGGTCTCTGAAACTGTTCCAACCTTCCTGCACAGACATGATTATACAGGGTGATCATAGTAAAGGTATACTAAGATTTATCATAACGTAGAACTAAAAGTACATATTTGCAGTTATATTATAGTATAAAGGTGATATATAATCGTTGTTGATCTAACCAGCTTTGACTCTGTATCGTGTGTCTATGGATCCTCCTGGAAAGGTAACGCAAACTACTTAAATGGTTTAACTACCTTGGCGCGCAAGCTCAGCGGACGAGTACTTCATGTAGCTCTTTATTTTTAAACGGACCTGTTTGAAAGTCAAAAACCGCTCGCTTTAGCGAAATCAGCCGATCTATAGTATAACATGTGTGAGCGGTACAGGCAGGGGTGTGGATAACGGCAAAAATTTTAGAAGCGGACTAGAAACTTAAAAATTCAGTGCTTAGTATATTTTGTATAATGCTTATATTTTTAGTTTGGCATGTTTATATTTTCAAGCGTTACAGCCATCAAAAGTGTGTCATGCGAAACAGGCGCTCGGCCTGACTAAATCTACAGTTGTTTTAAAAATACATAGCGAGAAAAAGTCGTTTTCAGGTCGTTTAATTGAAAACCTAATTTCTACTAGTAAATCAGCGGTTTCATGCTATTGGAGCGTTTTCTTGAACTACTGAAAAACCAGATTATTTATGGCTTGCGTCTTAGCATTCGGTCGCGTTATTCCCATATGTTTTCAAACGTAACGTACGGCCTACTCTGCGTTTAGACATAAACCGCCCACGTATTGACGTGAAGTTATTTCTGGGTGCAAAGCTAAACATTGACAGCGATTTCGGCCTCGCCTCAAAAGTTCAATTGCTTTCTCACGCACTTGCCAAGTTGTAAGCTGCTGAACCGCTTGGAACTGCGGTACTTTTTGAAGCTAAAAGAAGACGATCATTGACCCCGAATCCTTCTATTGATGGATACAAATTCGGGACAGATATGCAACTGAGGTTAACTGATTTCTCAGAATGATGCCTTATTTTCTAGTTAAAATTGCCGTGTCGTACACACTACTCTGCTTAGCCGACAAGTTACTGGACCCGTTTGTTTCAGCACTATGTATATATATGTCAATGCTTTACCATCTGCAGATAAATCGCTCTTCAAAAAATCGTGACTTTTACAATACAGTGGTCGTGAAACAGAGAATAGAACTAACATTTTGACATGCTCGACAGAAATGAAGAGATAATATACTGTAGATAAGCAATACCAAAAGTCGCCTACGATATTACCCAAATAAGCCCAAGTTTTGACTAAGTAAATGCTTAGGATGGCGAAATATTTAGAGAAAAAAAAAAAGTAATTAAAATGAAAAACGTCACTGTACATCGTTACATATAATGTCCGTTGTCTGCCTACTGCTCCGCTTCTTTTCTTAATATCTGGCGAAACAAAATGGCGAAAAAAGCAAAAAAAAATAATTTTCTGTTTTTTGTAACTCGGATAAACAAATAAGGGACGTTTATTGTATCAAGAATGCTTTCATTTAGGGTGTGGGCATGTTGCAAAACTCGAACAAAATAACCCAAAGACGAGATTAGATAGTCATAACGATAGCCATGCCTTAGAACGTCTGTCGTGTCCAACCGTTTAGTAGATCGGCCTGCGGCCGTACGAATCGCAAATGGACCAGTGTTCAAACAGGCCTATCGTGGCAAGAATAAATTTCCACTCGTTAATAACCGTAGCGATTAACCAAATTCTGGAAGTGTACATAGTGCTATCGAATTGAAAATGATCCTATTTGCGATTTTTACTCTACTTTGGGGTTTAACGCGTCAATCAGTATAGAAATGAGCTTAAGCTAGTGCGTATTTTGTGCAATGACTCGACAAAACTCGGCCAGTGCCTCGTTGGCAACGAAACATAGGAACTCACAGTATCCGTTCAAAATATTATATAGGCAATGCTTTTTTTGCCGACATGGAATGATATGATGAGGAACTGAAGGCTTGAGATAAGAGACACGTGTTGTCGACCCTTCTCAAAAAATATCGGCTGTACGATGCGAAAATATTTTCTTCTATTTTTTATGTTAAATTATTGTTCCTCAATAGTTATTTAGGTCCTCGTTAAGCAAATAATAACAGTACACTAGGATAAAATCGATATTTCTCAGAACGGTTCAGCCGCGATGAACGTCAGATATCGAACTGCTTGGATTTATTTAAGCTAGAATCATACCTCAGCCAACAGCATGCCCACACAGGTAATGAGGATTAGGAGACCGTAGTCATTATGATGATCAAAGGCATAACAGAAGATTTACCAAATAGGTCGTAGCATGATTCTTTTTCTTTTTTCTATTATTATGGAGAAAAGTCGTTCAATCTTTTCTGTTAGGAGCAGGAAATTATGACGATGTTAACATCTGTACGCTTTCATAGTTGTCTCGCTCGCATGGCTTTCATGTTAGCGCTTAAAGGGTCAGAACTCATAGCGACATCTTCAAAATTACGATAATGAATTCAACACGAGATGCATAAAAGCCTTCACAGATTCATCATCCTTTGTGAGAACGCGCGAACTATCATTGCGAAAGACAAGCCTTTATAAAAATTTAGGACACAGAATATCCACGATGTCTGTCTGCTATAGGGGATGACATTAGGTATGCATTGTACAACAAAAGATGTACGGACCAGACATCCAACACCAAAATCTATTTTTACTGCAAATATTTTACAGATAATTAGTGTTAAGGACTCCCTGTGCAGGGGCTTTGCTGCTTAGCTCATATTTTTTACTGAAAAAATTCGCACCGACTATATTCACAGCAGAATTATATAATAATGCAAAGAGGAGCATGTTCTCTCAGCTACTTATTGCCTTGCAAAGGGGGTCTCTCAAACCCAGTTTCTTCTGCCTTTACAAATGATCTTCTGTTATCGTCATTCAAGCAGACTTTCCGATACACGCATATAACCTAACTTTCGCGATTCACAGCTTCTTTCACATAATCGGATCTCTTTAAAATTGAAACCCGCCGAGTAATTTTTCACTATAGGCTTAGACCGATTTTTCTCGATCTGGCAGAGTGTCGTCCTGGTTCAGTGAATTGATCTAATGCGGGTTGAGCGAGAAAAATCTGTACACTGACACGCAAAGTGAAGAACAGTGCGAGCGTCTGCGGCGGAGCAGGCTATCTTGTGTTTACCTAAACATATAAATGGAGTAAATAAAAACACAAACAGAAACGACGTTTTCAAACTGTGATCGGTTATGCCCTATTAGCTTTCATGTTTATCTGATGGCGCGCCCAGTTGTACACTGCCGAAGAGGTCGCAACAGCCTCTATTCAAACTGGACTGTATTGTAAAATTTTAAGTCTTTTTTTTACGGGCCTTCTTTTTTAACGGGGCTAGTAGATGCACAACACCAATGAGTCAAACTGGCGGAGACGAGCAATAGCAAAGCGATTGTAGGGCGAAATCTGCGGGATCGTAAACATATGCTCAAGCTTATTACAAGCTATTTATCTCATTAGCTTAATACAATACAAGTTGGCTGTACCAAACTACGAAGATAAACCAATCGATGGTAAAACGAGCGCAACATAAAGCATCCTAGTCTATCTAGTGTTAACACTGAGTACCCGTTTGTCTAGGCGATTGCCCGCCTAGAAGAATCACCTTGAACCCATAGTGCTGATCTGATAACAAAGTTTCTTTTGTCAATTCGGTGTCCGACAGCTGCTGACAACCGGCCCAGAAGAATCACATAGGAAAAGTTCCTATTTTTTAGCTTTAAATAATAGACACAAAACAGGAATATAGGTTTTTATATATTTTTTATATTTTTGAAAAAAAAAGTTGAAAAGTTATAAGAGCTGTCAGTCCGAAATACCAGTCGAATTGGTTAAATTAGAAAAACAACCAAAGCACGGTAAGACATTGGGATGATTACGACAATGTACCAATGAAAAGCGGGAATAACCGCAACAGGATGAGGATCTGCCGCAGGCAATGCGGGAGGTTAACATCACATTCAAAGGCAGAGTAAAATTTTTCTCATTTTATATTGGAAATCTTGAAGTCTTCCTCAGTCATAGATATTGTCTTATATATTGCAGAACACATGCTGTTTTCATATGAAATTAACTGCAGTTGGACTGAATAGAAGGAGTGGGAGAGTTCGCCATAAGAGAACTGCATTTTTCCAGCGGGGTACCAAAACAAGCGTAGCAGAACAACACATCACTCAAACGCAAAATCCCTGGCACCAAGGAGTCATGAGGTCAGCTAATCCAAGGCAATCAATGAATCCAAGGAGATCAACTAAATGTAATCGGATAAGAATTACGGAACTACTAACATAGTTCTAGGAGAATTAAACAGAAAGGACTAATAGTAAAGGTCCGTGGTTGGGTCGTATCAAATTCAAATTTTAATTAAGGTCGTTCAGTTAAGAAACAATGCAATATTATGTGTAATAGGAGGAATGTGGCTCTTTCAGCTTTCGGGCTTTCTTACAACACTACTATGGTAAGCGTGACCTTGTGGACACACCGTCTTCATATGCTTTGTCCTCCCTATTGCGCTGCTCGAAGTGCCCAACACTGGACAGATGTACCATAAATCATTATCAAAAATTATATATTAAGTTAAATTGTACTATAATTATGTTTCCCGAATATAAAATCACATAATTTTTCCTTCAGGTCAATGTTATATATTAAAATATAAGCAAACACATAGTTGTCATTTTGTAAATTAGAATATTGCAAATACACATATTAATGCATGTGCCAACTTAACCGCATTAGAGAAGGGATTAACACGAAGCCATCATTAGAAAAAAATACCGAAGGCTAGGAAGCCGTCATCGGCCTAAGTCGGAAAAGTAAACGTGGCCTGGTTTTCGATCTTTGCCCACTACCTTCTAACTCCATCGTCAACTAGACAATAGGATGGTTAGACAACTTGTTACAAACATCTGTAGCGAATGATCATTATAAACTTCACTACTGTAAGAAAAAACCGTCAAGCCTTTGCATTCAGGTATGAAAGTTATTATTGAATTAATTTTTATATCGGACTGTATGTTGAGTCCTTACTTTCGAAGAACACTGCCAGAACAACCTAGTAAACAAAATGAAATCGTAATAAACTTTGTAGATTCAGTTTAGCAAATAACATAACCCAAGTGAACCTGCCGTTTCCCTATACCCGAACTAAGAAATAACGCAGTCGATAATAAGTAGCACTAGCACTAAAGGCTTTAGCATGCTGAATGCTAACGGGTGCTCAGTGAAGCTCCAAAATCAAAGCATAGTTTAAGAGTAGCAAGAGACAAACTATACAAAGAGTTGCTAGCGGCAGCTGGCCGGACAGCAAACCCACCCGCTCGCCAGCTGTGACCGATCGAGTTACGCTACGCGTCAACTGCAAGAACGATTGTACCCTAATGACTTGCCGTAGCGACGAGGTTGCAGGGATAAGTTTGACTTTTTCAAGGATTTTGCCCCCCCGCCGCCCCCGCCCCCCGGTACCCAAAATTTAGTCTGCTGCTTTCGAGATTGAGGACAATGCGTACGGTGGATATACTTCAACCTCGACCTTTATTAGAGAGAGAGGCGGTATACCCCATATAACCCATATGACTTGATACTGGTTTGGAATTTGGACTTTTTTGTCTCTAGAGTTCAAAGAGTCTATGTTTGTAGGGATTTTACATTTTTTGAAACTATTTTCACCCAAATTTTAGAGATTAAGTTTGTTCGTAACTAGGACTAGATTCCAGCATCTATACTATAGCGTACTATTAATAGGGATTTGTGTATAATGCTGTGTTAATAATATCAGCTATAAAAGGTTTTAGGGTATGTTTTTGCTTATTTTCACAATCTACTTTCGCATTTTAAATGCTCAAACCTGTTCATGAATCATGCACCAATCCCACTTGATTAAGTGGCAATAAAAGGCTATTGAGGGGCTTACTGACTGTACGTCTTTACAGAAATAGAAAAGCCTTTAGGTATTGGGTTTAACTTCGTGGGTAGAGCGGTAAACGGCAGTTTTCTGCTAGATAAATATGAGATGTATTCTAACGGATAGATTATTATAAATTTTTTGAGAAATCTGAAGCCAACTTTACGATGGAAATAGTTTTATTTTTAATACCGACTAATAATATAAAAATATTGATATAAAAACTTCTTTTATTAACACGGGTTATGTAGTACGCATCGTTGACGGGACCTGAAGCAGCGATTCCTTGTCTCTTTCAGTGAGAGGCTTGGCCACATAATAAGTCACCGCATCGAACAGTATGTATATATAGACCACACTGACATATTTTTTTAAAATTAAGCTGATTAGTAAATCTGGCTTTAAAGCGTCTATTAGATCAGTGAGACTGTCTGATGCATACGAATATTGGTCACAAACAACACAAATGCCTAAAACTAATTTCATATTATATAGTATTAGAGAGGTACAGTAAAAAATATTACGTTGATTTTATGGAAATGAAAAACATTTTTGACAGTTTTTGGATATTCCACTCGGAATACTCTTCAGCTTTCGGATATTGTCGAGACACTAACAATAGAGTAGAGCGGATAGGTGGTACCGTTATTACAAGAGACGGTCGGGATACACTGGCAGTGCCATGACGTTCGCGTATGTCAATTCTGACCGTCATTTCGAATCCATTCGTACCTATAGAAATAGTCAGAAATTAAATGGCGAAAAATATCTAATATACGTTTATAGTAGTAAGATTATACATAATTCACAAAGATGCATCCGTTATGATCGCACTCATAAAAACGCTTGACCTGTAACAAATATCCGCTAGGTTTCCTTATCGAGATGCACGCTTTTTGTCCCGGTATATCAAAGGATTTAAAACGCAGATTATAAAACTGATCCCATATAGGTTCCAGTACCGCCAAGAAACGTTCACGCTTGTAGATTATGAACCCGCCTGTGGAAACGAATAAAATTACTGGATTCGTGGAATAAGATTACTTGAGAGCATTTCGAAAAGCCTAAAATATAAACACGCCGAGCGGCTGGATAAAGGAAGTTTCTCGTGCTGGAAGTTCCAAGATGTTTACCTTTAGAATGTAATGCGGTGTTGTATTGTATTGTTGTCTTTGACCACTTGGCGTATTTGAAGGTTATAGATTGAGCGATACTCTTCATGTGGCTCTCGGACAATCGCCTAAACCCTATAAAGATAAAGACTTCCACCTCCACCCGTCTTTAGAAAAGGACTTCGCATAAACGGCTGTTTTGCGCTTCAAATAGATTTTCACGCTATAAACGCAAGCTGTTTCTCGAGAGATCGCACAAAGCTTTCACAAGTTGAGGCCTTGCCATTCCTGATGTCCTTCTATGTGCGGTAATCATTAACGTGTAGTTTGCACATTCTCGACCTTAAAAATGTAAGCATCGCGTTGTTAGAGAAGCCGTCACATACGGGATTAGTTATATTGGACTTGGATTGCGTGTAACAGTTCAGGGTAAAATCGGTATCCTTCGAATGAGTCTGCAAACGAAAAGGCTGCTTTAACGAGCGTTTTTTTGAATTGTTTCTAAGCAAAACGGTATAAAATAAGCATATAAACTAAAAGTTCTAAAGCTAAGATACCCTCCATGTTCCGAGCAACATGTCCGAGTCAGCCGTTAACAAGGTTAGATGACGGTAATTCGTTACTTTGTTCAATATAGCGTTGAAAGCTTTGAGAAATTGATCTACGTTACTAGTGCCTTAGTTCTATAGCGCATTATCACTCAAGAAAAAGCTCGTACTGTATTTTGCTATGATCAATAAAATAATAAATTTTTTACATCATAGCTAATGAACAGTTTAATTACAACGATACTGTTTGTGCTTGCATGAAGATAACGCCTGAACCACCACCGCTGTTACTGCTACCGTTACGACGGCGTTATCATGATACTAATGCTACAGTAGTGCGTTTTCTAATTAATATCCGTAGAAAAACGAATCTCTACTACTATCAGATCTTTCATGAAGTTCATTTTACGTATTTCGATTACTTTTGAAACCGGTCAGATCTGCATGCAGCAGCAGCCCCAGCTTCAGCCCCAGCCGATTGTACTAAATCGATTTAGGAATCAATGCTAAATAATGAATTGGTTTATTTATTTTTGAATATATATACTTTACCTATTTGTATTGCGAAAACAAAGAAAACAGCTATATTGAAAAAACCACCGTTGCACTTAATTAAAAGTTCTTCATTTTTTTTTTAATTACAGGATAGTGCAGGTTTCATCCCAACTTACTCGAATAAAATTAGCAAATTCTGTCCGTCTCTCTTTTAACCGGCCTTCGATTCAACACGACCATCCTGAGCTGCACTTCAATTCCCAGGAGCACTAAGTATTCATTTGTGCGCTCACGTATCCAACATTGGCACACCTGCAGGAGAGCTGCGCGACATAACAAATGTAGCTGGATACGTTAAATAATTATTTGATTTGCCTTTTGAGGTTACCGTCATGAAGCCGGAACGTTTCGTGTGTTCCAAGCAGTAATGATCATTTTAGCTTATATTTCGACAAAAACAATATCGTTTCTGTTTGCAGAGAGGAGTTAGGCCAATGGCTTGATTTGCAGAATATGCACCTCACTTAACAGAAACGAGAATTCGCTGATCATTGGGCATCATCACCTAGGCGTTGTCATTAGGAAGCTCGATACCAATATTGTTAAAAAATTTGTCATTGCTAATGGTTGACTATTGTTTGTCATTACTTGGAGGAGTAGAAGACATTTGTTTTTAACGATTATAAATATATTATATAGCATATAAATTTTATGGTATATACTAAGCTAGGTAGATAAGCTTGCTAGTGATGCTATCGAGCAACACTGATCGTCCGAGCAAGAAATATTGACTACTTACCTCTGTCAATGAGCAAGTAACAAGCAAAAATTAGACAGACGCTGAAGATTTAGGAAAACTGGCCTTCACTGACTCTGCGTTAAAACCTCCGACAAAGCCCATTGTAGCGTATAAAGCATTCGAGTAATCGCGGTTCCTATCTGTGTAGCATCGAGCCAAACAGTTGGCCATTGATTAACGTGCTATTTCCACAAAGGTGATTGGTCAGACCAACTGAACTATTTCTATAGGCAAATGTTTACGTCGTAGTTAAGTTGCATCCTGACCGTATTCGCACGATGACAAATCGAAGCCATTTCTGCCGATAGTCTATAAACCATGTTAAAAAAAAAACCATCAATAACGCTATTGATATTCTGCAGTTATGAGCATATATACTCATTCGTTTTTTTTTTTAGAACACCCTGTATTTACTACACTGGTAAAAGTGACTTCTTGTGCGTTTGTTTGTCTAAGCTAAATCGACCAGAGCGCTTGGATAACGCTGATTTTCTTTCTGCGATGTGTCGTGTTAGGCGTAACGGCGTCCGTAATGCCAATTTTGTTTGATAGAGGCAAGGGCTTATGCATTTACGTGCGACCGAAATACTAGAGGCTAAATCTCTTTATAGTCCATTAAAGGGGTCCCTTAAGCGTCCGCCCGCGCCTATTTTGCTATTAAGCACATTTTATTTGCCTCATAAAGGTAAAAGGCGCACTGTACTTATTAAATAGGTGATTTCGAAGGACGGCTGGTTATCAAGCGGCAATTTTGGTGAACGCGGAGCTAGTTCTAAAATATAGTTCGTAGCAGAATTTTTCACGCGATACACAGTGACCGCATTGCTTCATTCAGCATAATTTTCACAGAAAGTTTCAAACAACACAAATAATGTGAAGTTGTTCAGACAACGCAAGTCTCTCGCAGCACACTTCGGGCATGGTTTTCAGTGCGATGGGGTTTACGTAAGCGTCTGCTATTTTCGCTGTAGACGACTAGTCAAACGGTGTTAGTTTTCGAAACACTGCTGTCTCTAATAAAAAAAAGTCGAGAGAAGATTACTTCTGCATTGATTAAGATCTAGCGCAGTACTGTTGCCAGTAAGACTTGTTAGTATGAAGTTAGCCAGCGGTATCCTATGACAGTTTGTTCTTCGCTGACATTAGCCCTACAAGACAGCAAAGAGCACGCAACAAGGAATTATTGTTGAATTGAAAAAAATTATTGTTTGGAACACATGACTTTGTTCTCTTGTTAGAAGATTTTCAAGGAAATGCAGTTAAAATCAAAACTACGGCAATTTTGACATGAGGGGACGCACATGGTACGGGCTACCGAAAATGCCTGGAAAGAATCAATCGTATAGCCGCCAGCACCGTTCCAACTATCACAATCGTCACTACTGCTGGAATCCTAACTGTTCTTTGGGCTTGGGCATGCTCGTTTCTGTCGATCAAATTTAAGCTGCGGAGGCCGCTTATAACATAGTCCGTTTTTGCGTGCTAGTCGCCAGTGCTACTCCAACAAAATTCACGGATGAGCAGAGTTAAATCAAGCTGCCCATATAATGTCATATGGAAGGTCTTTTCCTTTCTTCCATCCTCTCCGTTCGTTGCGTTCCGCTTGAGGCCACGGGCAGATCGTGGCTGAGTCACAATTAGATCGCGGAAACCAATTTTAAATTCAAAGAAGAACAGCGGGGCAATGCTAGAAAGCAAAATAAAACCTGACAAGGAGCGAACGGCTAACCAGTGGATGGCGCCAGTGACGGTATTAACAGCAAAAGGAGGAGCAGCAGCAGTGAAAGTGTGGCGACGCAGCCACTGGCAGCGGAATCAGGGGGAATTTAAGAGGTTTTTCTGGTAAGACTTTCTGCAAGGCTTCTTCTATATGGGTACTCTTCTTATAAGGAAAACCAGATGCTGTCGCCCCTCGAGCAGAGTTGCTTCGGCAGCCAGAGATTCAGTTAAAGTGGGGAAGCCAGGAATATTTCAAGGCTATGTGCGTCAGGGAAAACCGCTCAAGCCGCGACGGCTACGGTAGCAATATTCGAATTTGGAAAGACTGGCAGTTGCGACGCTCAGCGGCTGTCGACGACTCCAGCAGAGAATAAAAGAGGTCGAGGCGTTCTCAGCGGGATATTTGTATTCTTAAGCCTAAATGCACTTGAATACAAAGCCCTGCCCGTAACATGGATACGATGTGTTGAACGAACCAGCGGCCGCTAGCAAACGGACGTATGAGCACGAACAGATTGCTGTGGGCAATCCGATCTTCGTATCACTTCGACAGGCTGAGCGAACAAGAAGCGTGCCGGCGTAGACGTAGCATAGGATGGGCGAAATGGCTGATTTTCAATACATTATTTTGGCATTATTACAGGCAAAATCAAAAGCTAGCGTAACAGAACCACCACTAGCAAAGGCTATCTACTAAGCGCTCATATAAAATGAAAGACAAGCCACTTATCCATCCATTTGTGAGGGTTCCTTCAGTAGCTCTCCGTCCGGGCCGTACTATATGCAGATTCTAAGAAAATCACTGCGCTTTTTATTGTCGAAATAACTCGGAGCATTGGAGCGGCTCTTCGAAACAGCGCGAAGTTCACTGTGTTAAAAACTTGAAACCCTTAGATTTATGGTCGCCCTATACGCAGTCGTTTGAGGCCCGGCCGTCCTTCATTCAAATTAATAGATATAAGCGTGTATGCAAAACAAATTTCAGATCAATCTACTTTATTTGACTTCTAGGTAAATTAGTTTTGTCTTAGCGAATAACTAGATGCTGTTAGTTGAATACAGAATTTCTATTCTACTAGACATAAATTAGATTTGGATTATTGACAACCCGGGTCTCCATGTCCTGACGCCATAACAAGCCCCACAAAAATAACTTTAGCTGGTAAAAGGAAATTTGACCTAATTTAAGTTATTTGTGGTTCTGCCATAATATTACAATCATTCATGCACGTATTCTCACCACTAGATGATGCCCGCATAGACGTCGTGTTATAATATCGGTCCCCGTAATAACTTAATAGGTTATGTGTTTGCCTCGAGATATCGTTCGGGGAAATAGCGGACAAACAAGGGATACTTGCACGGTTAATCGTCGTGCGACGCACAGATATTTCTTAGATATGCGCACAGGCATTTTTTAAAATACGGACGTTCAGCCGGAGCAATTTTCATAAGCTTCTCATCATCTCATATATCTTTACTCATGTTTGATTGAAAATCAGCCATTTTTGGACCTATTAGCATGTTAGTTTTCGAGGACTTTACGAAGGGTTTTACAAAGAGCTTCAATTACGACCCGTTTTAAAAAAATGTCTGACAAAAATACTAAGCTTATCTGAGAGCGAGGACATTAACATCGTCCGGTCCATTGAAGGCGCTATGGCTGATCATGTTGCTAAGCGGTGCTAGCGAAGAACGAAACGAGGCTCAACAGTCGCATCTGAAGAAAACAAGTTGTTAACAATATTGAAAAAGTCTCTTTTTATTGTAAAAAATCCCCTAATACGAATAGCTAGCTCAGTCTTGTCCATGCAGATGCGCTATATATGGTGTTTAGGTTCTTCCATTTCCGACGCCCGACTTGCAAAAGGGATATGTTAAGCAAATGTATTCATTACTAATTAGCTGATAATGAACTGAAGCTGTGCATTTATTATATTATTACGGTCGAGTTTTGAGAGGCTCTATTTAGATTCGTCATTGTTACTTAGAAGATGGGTACATTTCGATATTGTCGTTTTGTGCTCATTACAGGTGTTGACAGACCAAAGAGGCCCTGAAGCTGGATGTGTGCCCTTTTCGACTAGGCATCCCACTTGAACACCTATTTGACTACCTCCATCGTGGCCTTATCAAACTAGTGGTTCGTGAGTACCACGTCTACAAATCGTTTAAACTCAATTTTCGAATAACAGGATAGAAAGCTCTGTTTCAAGAAGCGTTTCTCGCCAAACATCTCGCAGGGCCCGATATGGTTGCATCGTATAACTATTTAAATTCACTTCTGAACAAATCAGAACAGTCTCTTCGACACGAAGTCGGTAGGAACATACGTGCACCGTTCTAGCATCGTTCATGCCTCGCAAGGCTACTAGCTACCAGGAATTATCGGTTAACAGCCTTTAAACTTGCTGTTTTCTTATATCTGTCACACCGCAGAAGCGAGGTAAACAGATAAGTTCACAGAGCGGTAGCAATAGACGCGCGCTCTCAATTCAGTGTGATGTTATTTTATTTGTCCCTTTTGCACTTGCGAACGATTCTAGCTTCGCGACACACAAACTCAGTATCTGAATTGGGAATAGGGTGAATAGATTTCTGGTTCATTGGCCGAAGTCATCGGCATTTATCCATCGTGTACTCTATAACGCTCAGCGTCTGCTCTGTGGTGACGACAGACGGATTGTTTATATACCGATTGCAAAGACATTGAAGGTTGAGACATTAAAAATACATAACAAGTATTTTCTGTTAATTAACCGAAGGGCATTGGTCGTTGTCGATTTCACGTCTTCTGGCCTAGCGCCTCAGGTAGGATACAACTGTGAGACCCAAGAAGAACCCACAAAGCAGAAAAAAATGTATTTCGTGTTCTGCCGTGGCCGAGGCCATTAAGGCGTGAGAGAAGGATATAGAAAAAAAACCTAGCAATCCCTGTTTGTTGCGCATTGAAAAGAGATAAGAGTTTATCGTATGATCATGAGCTTTGTTAACCAAATTGAGACAGATATTTACATTACAGGCCATACAATGGTTACCATCTTATAAACTGTCGCTGGATGATAGAAACTAACTGTTAATGTTCAATTTGACGAAAAGGTAGTGCTGGCAACTTCGAGGCAATACAGAATTATATAATGCGGTGGAGAATATTTGATTTATGGGATCGCAACTACTTCAGACAGAATCACTCGTTTCGAGCAACATTCTGTCAGTCGAAGGAGGCCGTCGGGGGTCAGCGTTGGGCAAATGAGGTCGGCGTTTCGACTAAGGCAATTTTTAGCATAATAACAACCTGCTGGCTACAGTGGCTTACTACTATTATTAACGAACTTGTCACAAAGCAACTAATTGACATTGAAGTAGAGAAATCGACGTACCCATAAAAAACATGGCACCAAATCAATAAATGTCACGAAATACCTAGATCTAACGTCTTTGTGCATTAACAACAGTACAGTGGTGTGGCTGTCCATGTCTTTGAGTTGTCGGGGTTAACCTGGCAAGTGGTGCCTAAAACATGAGCCCCGTGCTACTAGCAAACTAGAACTACTCTGCGGGGATTACAATTTTGAGAGCTTACTGCGTCATGTAAGGACATATGAGTTGCCGATGCTGCTTCGGGCTCAATGGTTTTAAAAATAGCACAATGCCGACGAGGGCTATATACCCGTAACAATTATGAACAGTAGGGTAAAAATAATTTCGTCTTGTGGGCAACAGATGTTCCATGGTAGGACATATTGCATGAACTAGTTTTCATCGAATGCTACCCACGCTAAATTCAATTTTGTACCGTCGCTTTACGAATCATTGGAGTGCCCAGCTATATTATGCTCCCCAACAGAAACACTTATTTAACTAGTTATCTCTGAACATGCGTAAATCATAATAGAGCCACATTCAATCATACCAGAAGGTCCTTAATAACGGTCGATGTACATGGAGGTGTCGATGCTACGTGTAAATAAATGACTCCCTTTTCTGCGACACCATAAAAATGATAGCTTATATATATATATATATATATATTTATTATTCTATTAATGGAGAGCCTTCAAAATAGCCCGATTGATTAACTGGTATCATTTGGCCTACCGTCGCATTACTTCTATTGTATTATTTATGTTGATGTCTGTAGTGTGCAAATAGATTGAACCCTCACTACAACAAGTAACTAAGTGCTATGTCAGTTATATTTTTTGTAGCACAAGCACATCTAGCAAAAAAGTAAGAACGTAAATCCTTCTATGGTGGCCAATGGCCCCTCTAGGTCCTATACGAACTTGATTACAAATGACCACTTGTCACTCATTGGACATTTTGTCTCCTAACAGGTTCCATTAATTATTGAAGATATATAGTAATGCAAATAATTACTGCTTTCCATCCGTGAATTAGGTTTTGAAGTACCCAACCGAATGGAAGTCTTCCGACTTTTCTCTTTCTTCATCGTGTAAATTCTCCTTTCATTCAATTCAAAAAGGAAAAAATCATTTAGTTATTTTCTAAAAATTTGAATTTTCATTAAAATCACAACAGGCTGCTGACATTGTATGTAAAACTTAACGTCTTCTAAGATAACTCTCTATCGATTTCGTTTTTTCACGTACACAGAGTACAGTCTAAATATGTATTTATTAATATATCGAAAATATACCATTAGGTTTTGGCCAGTGTCTTCGAAGACGATTCGTTACTTAGCTTAAAACAGTAGACACACAGGTATTTTGGTGGCTGACATCAGTATGTGCTCCGCAAATCGTAGTAAATGGCCGTATCACCCAACAGAAAGCCAAACACAATACGTTGAGCAACAAGCTAGCAAGTTTTGATAATAGTGATTTTCTAGCACTTCTAAAAATCCAATAGATTCTTCTATATTATGGCAATCTATATGATTGCGTTTGGAATACAAACGACTTATGCGATTGTACATGGCTAGGTTCTCCTTAAGAGGAAAGGTATCGTAAAACAACAAATACTTCATGAAAACTAGTCATATGCTAAGGCGTCAAAAAACCCCATTAGGCTCCAATGTTAACGATTCGTTTTTCAGCTTACCATGGAGTCGCACAATGTCATTCTCTTGGGAAAAAAAAGAAAGCGAAAAAATTGATATATTTTCATCTTCTTTACTTACATGGGTTTTAGAGCTGTTCAAGACTTAAGAACATGCATTGGATGCTACGACCAATTTCGTCGTGAAGATATAAAATAAACATAACGAGCTAAAGGGTAACGCTGAAAGGTTAACTAACTAATAGTTACAAGGTAAGTGATAAAAAGATAACTGCTGCAGGAAACGTACAGGAGCTTTAACGACTCTCTGATAAAAAAAAACGATAACTTGGATCTAGCGTTCTGTTATAACCACAGACAAAGGAGAAATAATAAGTTTCAGTGAATATTATTTTATCACTGGTGAAATTAAGTGCCTAACGTACCTTTAATTCGATGGCTACAGTCTATGGTTTACCATGGAAAAATGGTTTACCATTGTAACATTAAATGACGAATCAGCATTGGTAGTAACGATACTATGTTCTATCGGGATTCGGACTCTAGCTGCCAAAAATGCTTTCGATTTCTTCCATGGTCAGAAAATTCCAGCTGTTTTTAGTGAGTTCCATCGACGCCAAAGAGTCGGAAAAACATCATCAAGAAGCCTGCGTGGAAATTTGCGTCTTGGGGAATCTGAGCTTTCTTTCAGAGACGCAGATTTGTTCTTTCCCTTCACCAATGAATGTTCGAAACTATAAAGTATAGGCTGATACTTTTTAGTTAGAAAATTACTGCTGATTTCAACCGATCGGAAAATTACGACGTCCAGGTCCTTTTTTGATATGGAAATAAAGTTTCCACATCTGGGCCTACTCTAAATTCTTATCGAGGACCATAGAAAAGGTCATCGCGCAGAAACCTTGGTGAGCTTCACTTGAATCTAGTCTTACTTGTAATAAGACGCTAACGTAGTAATCTAGTAGAGTCACAATGGATCGTAATAAGCAGCTTAAATGCCCTCTAAGGGTACAGAAAAAAACGGTCCACAACTTTTGGGCTAGCAGGTAAGACAAATATTACATGCTTACTTTTCGAAAAGTTTATAATAGCTACCGAAATCACTTAACTGGGTGTGATGTGGAGGACATGATAGCTTGAGAGATATCTGTATATAAGTATACCGAGATTATTATATCGAGATATAAGTAACAGGGTTTTTTTATGAACATATGTTTACTTATCACGACTGTTCGAGAGAGTAAACCAGGAACAACTATGTGGGTATAAATGCCCCTGCATATAGGTAAGACCGTAACTTAGAAGCCTATCTTCGAAACGACACCGTGAGATGGATTCGAGATTAAACTATTCTGTGCCTTGCTGATCAGAGGTCCCACAGGAATAACACCTTGTCAAACGCCGTTATAAAAGACCACTCATACTTAAATTCCTGCATTGGTGTGAGCTATGGCCACCAATTTAGCTGAAGTCTTTAAAGCATGAAGAGAGGCAATTAAGGTCTTTGAAATTAGTATCACCAACGTGCAACGTTTCCCTCAATAGAACTACCTTTAAGCCTGTGTGGCATCTCCTTAGTCGGCGCAAATAACCAGACATTAAAACGGTTGTGCAGGTCATAGACAATTTGGGACTCTGTATTTCCTAAAATTTTTCTGTATAACCTAAATACTGTAACTAAATATTTTACTGATGATAATGGTTGAGCTAAACTAAAAATAGTGAAAATTATGCTTAAGAATTGCTCAGTCTTGTATTAGAGCATATAAGTAAATTTCTGCTGCATGCCTCGACCGACTGATTGGTCTTCTATCATTACAAGTACTCGGCGATAACGTATCTGCAACTGCATACGTCATTATAGCCAAAAACAAAAGAAGCGGCCATTGCAAGTGTTTCTGAATGAATGCACGGAATGGAGTCAATCTAAGATCCTCGATAACGGAGCAGAGGATATACGGATCGCTTTAAGAACAAAACCCCTTACAATAACAGTGCTAATGTCAATTTAATCGGTGGAATCAGACTGGATCAAATGAGTGCCCTTTGTACAATTATTCAGGGTGAATGTTGATCGGGCCATGTATTTGCCACGAATTTACCGAGAAAAGGGCTTCAGGGCGAATGAGCCATCGGCATTGATGAACTTACTACGTCTCATGACTAGCATCCTATGAACACTAATCTACAAACTGGTCTGCCTTGTTAAACGTCTACCGAAAAGACAGACTGGGTTTAAGACAAAAGAAGACGCTGATTGAAGAACAATTGCATAAGGGGCTTGTAAACATATTCAATGATGAGAAAGTCATCCCGCAAAAATAATCCTTTTCTATAGACAGATATATGCATGTACGTGACGTCAATTTCAGTAGGCAGCAAAAGCAGTATTGCGACCAAAACAGAAGAATTTATATAATTTTAAATAAACTTAAATACTTTGCTAACATATTAGTTAAAGTGGTCTGTAGAAGGCATATGACTAACCGTTTTTTATATTTAGTAAACCTAAAACCCTGTACAGCCCTGTTGGATTTGTACTGAGATGTCATAACCTTTACGAACGTATAAATGCTAATGAATATTAAGGCAACATAGCGGTTGCGCAATGCCATAGATATTTAATGCGCTAAAAATAGGAACCTAAAGCATTTTTCGTCCAAAAAAAATGTTTAATTTTGCACGAAAAGGTAGATATATTGTCAGCAATTCTTATCCCTCCATCATAGTCATCAGTGTAACTAAGAAGTGTTACATCATCGACTAATATTTGTATATGTGCCCATCTGACCGCATCTGGTTGGCATATAGAAGCAAAGCTTTGTTAACAAAATCGGCGTCTGGGACCAGAAAATAAGACGATGCTGCTAACATGAGGTAACCAACAGTATCGCTAATTAGACGATAGCTAGTCGTTGCCCCCGTAGGGCGATGCACAGCAACGAAGATTGCAAATCCAGACCGAAATGTTCGCATCGACAACAAACTTATCTTGACGATTTTACCTTTTCTCTTCTTATTCGACCATTCTTTACCTTGCACCTACGTCTAGGTTTCACCTTTTTCCGGGAGCACCTATTGTCCTACTAGCGTGTATCCACCAACACTCGATCAACGTAACGGCCAAGCAACTGTTTAACAAACCGGTATGATACAGACCTCTCCTCGAACGTTTACCTACTCAGCCGACCGTTTTCAGTGTCAGAATATTAGCAGATAATATCGCCCGTTCTGCTTCGGCTACTTTCGAGATAACACGATGGGAGAAATTTACGGTATATGTGTCAATCTACAGGTCGCACGTTTTTCGCATGCATTACGGCCAGAGCTTCTGATAAGCAACTTCGGTTAGGGCAAAACGCTTGACGGAACAAGCACACCTCAGTCGCCCCTTGCTAAACGCGTCCATATCCGATGGCAAATAGGTAGAGCTTCGACAAGTTAGATCCCCTCAGTGGATGGAATTGTTCCAATACGTAAAGGACGAGGGACGTAAAAAGCATATGGATTAAGGGAGCCGGAATCATCAGCTTGTTTATAACCTGTCCTTTTAGTTTGCGAAACTATTACTATAGACAATTAACGCTTCCAGCACCGCCTGACCAGATGACCTAAGTACGTGGTATTTTACATTTCGCAAAAAACGAACATCTACACGAAGTTGTTTGCTGAATGCACCGAAACCGTACTTATGTATATAAACCTATGTTCAATTATGACCTGCAATAGTAGTTAACACAAAAATCATGATATCTAAGCATTTTGCGACTCTGATAGCAGACAACTAAGGATTAAGTATCATCATAAGCATGTATGGTATATATATATATATAAGATATGATATATTGTCTTGAGAAAATTGGGAAAACTTATTATTTTAGGAACTAAAATATTAACTGGACAAAAGTAGCTGTTTTGTGGTTGAAAAGGGTCCAAAACGCAAGAATGTGATACGATTATTGCCGTACCTGTCATGTCCCATGTGTATCAAACTACTTATTGAGACGGCTTTCCCCCTAAGACCGTGGTCAACTTCATCCGCAACCAATAGAAGAAACGCATTAAAAAAAACACTTATTTTCTTCATGTAGCAATAAAAAAAATTACCATCTAACCATTTTCTTGTCATTTTAATCTAATTTATCATAATGTTTGTCCTAATATTATAAAATTTAAGCAGTTAAAATTAAAGTCAAAAACGCGACTGCCTAAGACAGAAAAAAAGGACTAGTTTCGTGTAACATAAGTTATTTGCAAGTACCGATGGAAAATGCAGCATTGAACAATGCACAAACCTCTAAACAGTTTGTCACTTAGAGAAAGAACCAATGACTTTTTTGCACACAGCTACTGGAACTGCCCTGCGTCTAAATAAGAAGGTTTTCTGCTTGACTTCGCTCCCTTTTTTTTCTGTTCTTTGCAAAGCATATCGTACACTATATAGTCCGTTGAATAGTATTCATCTGGTCGTGTGACCCCTAAGCAAAAACTGGAACCTGAATATGCAGTGTTCACTGTCGTCTCATCGAAATAACGTATACAACACCGACGATAAGGCTCATACCCTAAATCAACGACATCGGTGATTTTCTGTAATCAGGCCGTTAACAAATGGACCACGATGTCTTTTCCTGAGGGAACATCTTCGCCATCTCTCTATAGTTGCGTTTTTGGCATGGGCGTTTGCCTTTGGGCCCGCTCTTTTAACGCTCTGTTCACTCGTTAGCGTTCTTGCTTTCGTTCGTCATTGCGTCGTTGCGGTTGCTGTCGCTTTCTCTATTGAGTGGATTTGCCAATTTGATGACGAACTGCTTCTCTGCTTTCTTTGAGTATTCTTTTGCTTAATGGCCTGCACTTCTACCCTTTGTACTGTTCTATTAGCTTTAAGTCCTTCGCTTCGGTGGTCATAGGATTCGCGTTGAACCCAGACACCGAAAATGGAAGCGACTGCTGACTGCCGTAGTTGTTAGTTATCCAAACTCAATCGTCTAGCAGTCCCTCTTTCGTTGTAACTCGGGTTCAATTTTAACAACGATAGAAGGTTCAGCGGAGCACACCGTAAGACGATTTACAATGAAACCGGAAACAGTGGTCAAGACGCCTAGATATCTCGAACAACTACTGGATACATGAACAACTCAAAGAAAATGGGCCGAATTGTTCCGGTGCTGGTAATCGTTTCTCTTTTATTGCGTCTGGCACAAAAAGTCAAGGACACTCAAAATGGACAGCCTGGAAACTACTGCCAGTGACTCTCTGTCGAAGGTGTATCCCAATCATTGCCTGTTTAAACTGTAGTATTGCTAAGTTACTTTTCGGAACGAGCCGGTGACAGATTAAAGAAAATCTATATTGGCGATATGGCAAAGACGAAATTATTCTTTGTAATGAGAAGCCCTTTTTGGGGGCCTATCGAGTTCCTGATTTATAAACAGATGAGTAATGTTGCTGAAATCTTAGCCCTTAGCAGCAGAGATTATTTGAGTGAATTTTCTTTGCATCTTCAAAATTGAAATCTAAACAGATATCAATTGTTCGATGATGGAAAAGCGCGCGGATTATAGCGGATAACGTGAGGAAACAACCAGTGCTGAGTTGAAGTCTGTACCGAAATGCTATTGAAGTTGATTTCTTCAGAAGTCGAAATAAAGAAACAGTGAATTGTTAGACGACCGCTATAGTTTGCTTCCATAAATGCCAATAATCGAGCAATTTCGGAACAATGTTATGAAAATCCGAAAAAAAAATATTATGAAAATTATAGTTATTATACGTGTTTTTTTTTACCCGATATCAAAAGAACACTCGTATTCCTTTGCATTTGTTACGCTAATAGATAAATATGGTTAATTGTTATCTTCATAACTATCATTTTAGGTAACATGTCGGTGAAGTAGGACCCTATCGGCGGCAATGTGGTTTTGTACATCGCTTTCATTTGGCTGATATTTTACGCTGATGGTTTAACAGTCATATTATACATCGGATTGAATTTGAATTGTGGAAGCGTCAGAATTGGTCCTATTTGCAGCTTATTTGCTGTTGGAAACTGGGCTCCGAAGAGTTTCGCAGAGCTTCAGAGCTATAGCACTGTATACAAGGTATGGAACCTGCTGTCTTTAAAAAGAGAGAGCAGCAAAATTTTAAAAAAACATACCGCCGTATAGGACAAAAGCGCACTCTGTGGCATGTTTTGGGCTGTTGATAACGCAGAACGGCGGACTGAGGCTAGGCAGAAAGTGAAAGCATACTTACTAGGTTCGTCACCGACGAAGTAAATTTCGAACGTGACAGCACCATGGTTAACGCTGTTGATGACGGCTGAAAAAAGCCGGAAAGAGGTTTCCGATACCTTTCGATATCTTGAGAAAAATTAGGTTGAGACGTATCCTGCATTTTTTAGCTTCAGAAAACAATTTGTCTGAGGTGAAAAGGTCCTTCTGCTAAACAGTGCTCTCCAAGTATCACTCTGCGTGATTTTATTACTCGATATATTCTCAAATAACCACCTTCTTAGATAAAAAGTACATAGCACAGCACTGGCAGCAACAGCGTCCTATAAGAAAAAGAAACGTACTACCAGCAGTCTTCGTCACTGTCTTCTGTGCCGCAATAATACTCACTTTTAGGGCTTAAGCTACTAAGTGAGCCTGCTGCTTTACCGTATTTTTGAAGGTCTATATTCAAGGATTTATAATTTAGAACAGCAGAAACTGAGCTCATCCAGTGTAACGCGTTGTACATCGCTACTTCTCCTGAAACACACAAAGCGGTATGGGTTTACTCATATGTCTGGCATTAATATCAAAATGAAATAAGTTTCAATAGCCTTTTTGAGATGTGCTAGAACAGTTCATGTACCACCAGGCACCCGGGTAGATTCGCGTAAGCGATGGTTATACAAGTTCCACTTGCTGGGATCAACTCAGTTTTCCCAATATGCGTTATATTGATGCCTATGGTTTGATATTTAGTTTCGCCGGAAACACGTCCCTTTATGTGGGCACACAATCTCTTGTTTAAAACAGACTATATCGAAATCGTAGGTAAATGCAATGTACAGGCAGTTTTTTATTGAAGCCAATATTGTTTTTTTGTTTACCTATTTGCATTTTCCGACGACAGGTACCTTCAGGTCCGCAAAGCTGTCTCTGTAGGGTCCATGGGTAGGCAGCGAAAGGCTACTTACATCATCATCATTATTATTATTATTATCACACATTAGGCGAGTGTTTACCGCCAGTTGCTCAGTATCTGTAATACGTGGGAAATAAGTTCTTTTACGTTCTACTCCGACCAGACTCACACAATTGGCGAAGCCATAATATGCTTTCTTTATATTTTAAGTGCTTCCTGGAAGTATTATACGTTGTTTCAGTTTTTATAACTCGAATTTCTACTACTATGCCACAAAGTACACATAACGGTGCAGCATTCTATACTGCACTGTGGTCTCTATTAACCAGACCGTTCACAGTATTAGTATGTCATTACCTTCTGGTTCCCAAAAAAAAAACATATATCTGAGGTTCCCAGTTACACGGTGTAAGCGTATTTACACAGAGGACTATGAAAAATTTTGTCGTGAAGTGATTTTACAAAGAAGTATTTTAAAACTGACACTCGTTCTTAAAATGTCCCTAACCCAAGCGGCCGCGAGTAAACTAGCGGTAATATAGGTTCGCGTGAATTTGGGCTAATGCCTTCTAGCATCGGCCTCACACAACTGGCACTAGGAAAGGAATCAGTCCTGCTTTCCCCCAGCGCGTAATAACTCTTCAACTTTATTTAAAATTAAGATTAGTACAGCTTTTCCAGGTGTACGGGCCCGATTTCGTCTGAACACACTTTACCTTCGCCCGCTGCTTCAATCTTGCCACTGTCGTACAGGGCCAAGAAATCACAGTAGACTTTGTCCAAATTTTTCCTTCAGACCTAAGTGTTTCTCCCGTTTGGAAATGTTTGCTGTGACACATCGAAGGGTGCCCGCTAAGGTATACTCCGATAACAGCGTGGTGGCTTCATAAGATTTGGCTGATAGAAAGTGCATCCGAACGGATGCACACACATATTTCTTTGAAAATTAAGCTGAATTATAACAATGGCTAAATGCCGACATAACCTAAATCTATCGTAAAATCTAATCTAAAATTATAAAATTGATCACGATATGATCATAAATATCAGCTACAGTTATAAGAAGAAGTTATGCAAACAGCATATGTTAGAGAAAGGACCTGTCGATTTGCCGCGATAGTTAAAATCATCAATGGGTTGTGCCGTAAGAGAGGTTCGTTGTATAATCTACGTGAGCGCAGTAATCGATCCGGACTTAAAAGGAAACGTACGAGCTAATTTTATTGACCAATGCATACGCAATCATACAATGGAAACCTGTTTCCAGCAGTTCTTCGACTAGCATTTATATCTACGGATACACAAAAACAAACATACAATAACCATTATAGATTTATGTATAATGGTGCAATTACGCCCTAGAGCATAGGAGTAAATATTACTATATAGGAAATGTGACTGATGGTTTTCTGATAATGTTTAACAATTTAACAACTTTTTACTTTCCGTTGAGCCGCTTTTGATTTTAGCGCGAGGCTTAGATTAAGCACAAGGTAAATTTATATCGAAATGTATAACAAAGTTGAACATTTTTGAAAAGCCATTTTGCCGCTGTTAAAGTCAACGGCATGTTGATTGACTCTAGCAGATTCTGTAGCAGTCACTTTATCAACAGTGTGAGTGCGCAAACATCCTCCTGTATGACATTTATACCCAGTAAATCGGTAAAAACCGAGAAGAGGGTGTAGGCCGCTCAATATGTATTTTCCAATTGGACGTGTAGCTCGCATTAGAAATGCCCATCAAGTCTGTGCAATTAAATGTAGGAACTAAAAGCTACAGCTAAAACATTGTATAAATCGTTTTAGTAAATATAAGCAGCAACCGAAGATCATCGTTATCTGAAATTTCTATTGCTACAAAGAAGATGCCTGCTTCAGCGATCGGCGATTTAAAGGTATGGTTGAGCGAGCGGGTAAGCAATACTAAGTGGGCGAAAACGCACGCAGATAAATCAACGGGGCAGTTGGCACTGTCCGATACCTTCAGAAGCTACCGACAAGAACGGACTATTAATACTAGAACGAAGTGGTCAGCTTATAAATATCTCATTGTATGAACCTGACCGAGTCCTAGATGTCCAGGGAATTTAGCTTTTTCTTCTAAAAAATAAAACAAGTGTTTTACTTTGCAGTAAACTAGAGAACAATAAACTGTTTATATTAATAAGGAACTAGATATAAATTTTGCATTGAGCCCATTTGCATAAAACACCGAGTCCTAAAGGTCTTGGGGCAGCAAAAGCTGCTATGAGAGATTGAACTGCATTAAACGACACTGTGGTCCGTAATATTAGATCAATAACCGCTGCGTTGTTATTAACTCAGCGTATTGGGCCTGCACCGAACTGCAACAGCAATCGTGTGAAAGGCATATTTCTCAGAATCCAGCCTATTGTTATTATTAGTCCGTCGCTTTGGATGTAGCGGACTTTTAAGGTTTGTCTTTGTAAAGCTTCTATAAATTTTCTTTCATATTACTCGATTTTCCGATATCCTGCGACATCGTTGATCTCCGAATCCTGAATCTAATTTTCCCTCCTTAGCACTTGCAGTAGCATTTTTCGACTGCCTATGTTCTCGGCTTGCATATCGTAGTTCAATAGCAACTGTTTCGCTTCAAAACGTTTTTTTCGCCAATTCTTGTTCCTTCTGTTGTCTCGCAATCTTTTCCATGAGCCCTGTAACCGTCCTCGGACGAAGGGAATCGGATCTGCGGTAAGCCGTTCTTTTACTCGCACTCTGGACAGCTAGCAGTAAGTGATACATGTGAAAGGTGTGGCATTGCAAAAATAAACTGTTGCCATTAAAGACCCAGTTTCGATTCGGCCAGGTAGCATATAACGCATTATATATCAGCTAGTTACAGCTGACGTTGGGTTTGTCATCGTACCTTCTGCCGCGCATTGCTGTCACTGTAACACTAGACCGCGTAGACTAAACAACAGGAGCAAAGGTCAAAAACAAAGAGGCGCTTCTATATTTAGAGGTGTTAAGTATTCTTTGGGCTTTTATCCTACTAGAGTTCTTTGAAGTCGCTTAGCTCAGCTGGACTGATAACAGCAGAGCAGCCTTGATGTTAATGTGTTGCAGGATAAGCGGAGACCTGAAGGTCGTACTGACAAGACGCCCTTCAACGTTTGTTCATTAACTTTGTTTTGTTTATTCACTTTATAAACGAATTCAACGCACAACCCATAGAACTATATCACGAAACAGTGCACTGCACTCGCACACCAACACAATCCAGCCTCGACTCTCTAGTGGGAATCCTCAACATCTTCCCCGGTGGTTTCGAGGTCCCTTTGAATCTAGAATTCGAGGTCTATCTACTTTTAGATTATACATAATAGATGAATTAGCATTAACGATGTGGAGCGTAAAACGGTGCTAACTTCATGCTATTAAAATGCTGAAGCGTCCGATGCCTAAAATCAGTAATAATTTAGGCATTTCACGTTTTAAACGCTTTCTGTGTATCCCTCGAACAAGTCACCAGTAGACCTTCAGACAAATATTAGCAGTGCATTATTTACTTTACTAGTTAACGTAACTTACGGTCCGGTTAGTTTTTACGATACAGGGACGACCTTAAAATGGCGCCGCCTTAATTTTAATATAAACAGTAGGTAGCGTTCTCACGCTGCTATAACTCTGGCTTACCTAGTGAACCATACCTAACGAACTTTAGAATCGATTTATGTCTTAGTGTATTATATAGCCGACAGCCTCGAACGTTTTGGACGCTACTGACTATTTATCAACGGAAGTCTCAATACGAAACATTACATAAGTTTAAATATTGAACTTAGATTCATATTTCGGTAATATTGACTCAAACGCGGCCAAGATTATAAAGTTAGCTTTGCAGAAATACAGCGACATCCCAGCGGCAAATGTGATTTGTAAATTATCTAAGTTTACAAGCACTCACTAAGCGCAAACCTAGTAGGAATGCACCGAGACAATTATAGGTAAATTGATTTCAAAAAAGTTCCTAGAATTAGTTGACTCCTTTTAGCAAAACATTATGAGAAGGCTCTTCAACACCTACGCCTAGCTAATGCATTAGAGCGACAGCGACAGCAAAATCTTTCTCGAAATCAGCTTTACTTTGCCAAGTCAACACGCATCTACATGTCCGATCTGTTGCCAATGGTTTACATATTTACGTTCCAAACTCACAACACACTTTTGCGATATCCAAGGTCCTTCGTTAGGTCAAACTTTCTAGACCTGAGTGTTTTATGTGTAATTCGGCACATGATTTCTTTGTATGGTAAGTGGTTTAGCCTTTGCGAATAACTCTTCATACTCGTCACTTTTTTTTTTTTGTTTTTATTGTGAAACGAGCGAGGTCGCCGTGGCTAAATACCTCCCATAATTCTTGTTAAAGCTTCCCTCAGAAACAATGGCACTAATTCATATTATACAACTAACCATATTTAATCAGATTCTGGTCAAACTATTTTCATTCTCGATATCATGGATTTACATGTAATATCCCATTGTTAAAGTTGATATCTGGATGAATAAGGGTAAACTCGTGGATAAAGCGTTGGCTAAGAAATCCGATCCATTCTATGACGTCCACCTATATTACACAAATTAAAACTTACTCTCTATCAGAAGCCACTGGCTCCTTAGCTGGTCCTACTGTTCGACAAGTAATGCGTAGAAAATAAGCTTCAACTCTTCGCTATACTGTATTGTTAGGGGCCGATTAGACATATATTTACGGTTTAGGCTATAACAGTTAATGTTGTAAACGGAATCGGCTGACATTAAAATCGAACAACTTCTTAAATAGTTGGACTAAACGGTGATTTTTAAAAAGTGCTCATTCATTCCAGCGTTCTAGCAGCCTCTGGAGAGTTATACCTACCGTTTGCACTCATATCATTTCTTTATCTATGGCGTCTCGACGTGCTTGCTTACCAATTTCCTTTTTCAGGACATAGGAGGTTCCGTAGTCCGGGGAAATAAGCGGGTTGAAATCAACGTTGGATATTCCTTTGCGCAGTTCAGTAAGTAATTGAGACATGGCAATGGGATTTAACGTTGTCCTCAAGCAATCATGCAACGGTCGTGAATATCTCAAAAAAAATTATGGTAATGCGCTGCATTCATTGTTTCATTTTCGGTGGATATCTTCGATTAGCAAATGCTGTATGATGTTCATCACTTTATTGCAAACTTACTCAATATTGCCACCAAATCGGACTCTCCTCCCGGCGATGCCAGTCTCTCGCCTCGTCCTTTTCCGGCTCGCTGTAAAAGTTAAACCATGTTTCGTCTATAGCGATCCCACACTCCAAGTAGATCACACGTGGAATACATCACGCGCACTCCCACGTGAGCTGAATTTAACTTTCGAGAAACCCATTTTTCAATCGTTTTCCGCATTTTCAGTATTTGAGTTACGATTCTATAACACGTTATACGCAAAATACCAGTGTTGATCGACAAAGCCTTCAAGCGCCAAACTCAACTTTCGTATGAGCTCTCCTCACTCCAGCAATGCGTTTTTATGCTTTAGGTCCAAGAATGAGAAAGGTGAAACATATGGTCGTCTGCTAACGGCTCGTAATTTAAAAAGACTTCAAAATCCGCCAGATTCGGTCATAGCAGTTTGACAAGTAATATGAGCGAGCACTGAATCTTTCAAAGGAAATTAACTAGATACATAGCTGGAAGCAGATAACAATTCCTCAACCTCGTTTTTTAACCGACCTCTTGTACGAAAAAAGAATGGCAGCCTTGAAACAAGAAGCGTCTTGCTGATCGATGTTTCTTTCGCTTTAGTACACGTTATAGTGGTTAAGTGTCTACGGTGATATCATCGGTGCTTAAGGATCCCGTATCTCACATTGTCTTCAAAATGGTCAAGTCGATGTTAGCCAGTCGTGTTACTTCTGAAAACACAATCGCATCTATGACAATAGCAAAGAAGTAATCGATAACGTATTGATGAACACGACTGCGGCCTTCGGATTACCTTTTCTTGCAGTGGAGCTGTGCCTCGACAGGAATTGTGGGGTAGAATCAAATTGACGTTCATTCAACGATTATTTTGTCACCTGTTGCGTTCCAGGTGCTTACTTAGCTTAATTGATGGGCCCGATGTGGGGCTCAAAGTCTGATATGAATCTGCTAAGCGATATTGTATAATAACGCTGCTAGTGTTTTCGATCCCGAAACGCTTTAATCATAGATACAAAAAAATATTTCGTTGTGTCAATTCTTTCATTCAAGCGGCACCGATTGGCGAAAAAAAATAGAAGACATGCTTTACACAGCACCCTTAAAGGACCTCTTGCGTTTCTTAATCATCATTTGTACAACATAGCAGTCGGCTATTGCACACAAAAAAACGGCCTAGGCAAAAAAAGACATACCAATGTAATCATTGCGTGCATTTGAGCTCCCCATGAAGAGACATGGCCGTCTCTGAGAGCTTGACAAGAGCTATTATTTCAAACGTAGTATTGTCTATAGCAGCTACTCACTCGACAGTTGCCGTCCGGTTAGGAGCATCATAAGCGTCTTGTTAAGCAATGTTTGATAAATACAAAGGAATATGCGCGTCAGCCTATCGTATTTGTGTTACCGATGCGTACTAAAGCAAACGGCTCTCTTGTAATTATCTCTATTACTATCGTTATCCAAAACTAATAACGGCACAGCAAAAAAAAGAATAAGCAAACACTAATATAATAGTGATAACTTACGGGTACGGTATAAAAAGTTCCCTGGGCTTACTCATGCAGCCAAAAGACGTCTAGGCAGATACCGACGTGTATGCACTCGTCGAGCCGATGTTTTTGACCTTGATGATTATCATTTGTCTAGTAGTAAGAACCGTAGAGGCTGTAATGTACGTACACTTCGAAATTAGTTTGCTAGGATGTCTACTGCTCGAGTTGAATAACAAATAAAATTTGATGATGTTTACTAGCCGTATAAAGGCCACGACGCCAGTCTTTAATATGACTTATATGTTACTATAAAATTTCAGGTCGCTCATCGGTGTTTACTAACACTTTTCTGCTTCTCAAGTTTGTTCCGTGTTTTCGGCCTACGGTTTCGACGTATGTTCAGCATTATATTGGGATAAAGATGACGACGTTGTGTAATGTTGGCAAACATAGGCTGCGCAATAAAGGCAGGTATATGTCTAGTCCGTCTACAACAAAGGTAAACGTTAATCGTGGTGCAAACAAATTTGAGTTGAGGATGGTGTAGTAACGCAGGAAACGTATGCGTCGGAAACGGTCCGTGTCTATGTGTGATGACAAACACCATCACATATTTCAAAATACAATAATAATACAGTATTCCGATCAAATGATTTGGTCGTTCAAGGGATCTGACTTCAGCTCACGCTGATTATCAAGTAGTACCTCGCACAGACCCTTATGATACGACCATAAATTGCCCGTGGGATTACTAAAATGTGGCATGACTCACAATTCACGCTTTAGTGGTGCAGTATACTATCTTCTAATGTAAACACAATCTAGCGTGATGTAATTTAAATACTGCATATAATACAATGAATTTGAAAGTGATTTTGGCGTAATTTGCCACGATCATACGTAAAGACATTTTGCAATGTGTGTTGATTCTGTAGCCTTTGGCCTATAATCAAAAAATGTACAGGACAAACTTCCGTACATGCGAACGGTCTACACCGTGCATGTGGGTCGAATCAAGTTTCTATTCCTCAATGAATAATTTGCCCAATTCATTGAGAATGGTCCGCATCAAAGCCTGCTTTTCAACGTGGTATTTGCTGTCTTGTCACGGATTTGATAGTTATCGACAATATACTCAACCTTCTATTGTCCAACGTTTCGAGGTTTTTCATGACTGGAGTAAAATTTTTGAGATAGGTACCGTAACAAAATTGAGATAGTGCATTTATGTTTAATCGTCATTGCGTAAAAAAAGGTCTGAGCTTTTACAAAGACTCCAAAATAGGTATCTGAGATAATACCTAAAAATTACCAATGTTGAGAATCAACTAATATAAAAATGCCGTGTAAGTGCCGGCAAGATGATCAACTAAATTATGTCACAATTAAAGAATTTAGGCAGCGGTCCTTCAGATAGACTGTATTACATTACAGCCACATCTAACTACCTTTCTATGGAGAACAGCTTGTTCTGGTTTTGCGTATATCGATTTGAACAGCGCACTTAAAATATTTTATTCAATAGAAAACTTGAATAGTTAGACTTCGATATCTATTTTCACAGGATGTATCAAAGGAAATATGCCGGCTTCTTGGTATAGACGTATGATTTTCGCCTAGGGTGAGAGAGGTCGTGGGTTAAAATCGCGGACGAGCTTAGTTTTCGCTCCTTTTAATATTTCGTCCTTATAATAGGTTTGTTCTTGTTATTTTTACACTAAGCATACGGGACACATACAGAAGTATCACAAAAAATACATAGAACAGTTGCTATCAATTAATAATTTTGCAATAAAAAATAAAGTTCTGTTACAATACCACCACTATGTACATAACCGATAGATCTTTCAAAAATTCTTGTGCATAAAACTAACATATATAAACCGTCTAAAGCTCTGCGAGAACTTACCGCGTATGCTGTAGCACGGGTAGCTCAGTCAGTAGGGCATGAGACTCTTAATCTCAGGGTCGTGGGTTCAAGCCCCACGTTGGGCGTAAGAGTTTTAACAAACAAAAGCCTCGAGTACTATTTTCTATTTTTGCTGCATTAAAAGATCTGCATGCCATCTGCTGGGCGAAATGACAGTAACAAATGCGATACTACGGACTGATACCAGTCGCTTTATCTTCTGGGCTCAATAGATTTCATTCAGGATATATGTAACATTGGAAAGATTTTAACGTACAAGAGATTGCAAAATGTGGCCCGGCTAGCTCAGTCGGTAGAGCATGAGACTCTTAATCTCAGGGTCGTGGGTTCGAGCCCCACGTTGGGCGTAACAGTTTTAACAGACAAAAGCGTCGAACATGAAAAACATTTACAATAAATTTTGTTGTGTTACGAGGCCTGCACACGGCGTTTGCTGGGCTAAATGACAGTAACAATGCAATGCTACGAATTGATACCGGCCACTGTATCTTGTGGGCCTAATGGATTTCACACAGTATATGTAATATTAGAAAGATTTTGATAAGCAACGGACGATTAGTTATGGACAGGCTAACTCAGTCGGTACACAATGAGTCTGTTAATTTCAGCGTCGTGAGTTTGAGCCCGACGTTGGGCGCGACAGCTTTAACCGACAAGAGCCACGAAAACTAAAACATATACGGCGATTTTTGTTGCATTAAGAGTCCACCGCATGTCATCTGTTGGGCTATATGTCAGTAACAAATGTAATGCTACGGATGGGTACCTGCCACCGTATCTTGTCGGCGGAAGAGGTTTTATACAGAGTATATGTAACCTTCGGAGGGTCTTAATCAAGAAGAGCCAATTAGTTGTGGCCCGGCTAGCTCAGTCGGTAGAGCATGAGACTCTTAATCTCAGGGTCGTGGGTTCGAGCCCCACGTTGGGCGTACCAGTTTTAACAGACAAAGTCCTCGAACATCAAAGACATGTACAACGATTTTTGTTGTGTCAAGAGACCTGCACATGTAGTCTGCTGGGCTAAATGACAGTAACAATACATACTGCGGATTAATATCGACCACTGTATCCTGTAGGCGGAAGAGATCTTATTTAGAGTAAATATGTAACCCTGGGAAGGTCTTAATAAACAAGAGGCCATTAGATGTCGCCCGGATAGCTCAATCGGTACAGCATGAAACTCTTAATTTCAGGGCCTTGGGGTCGAGCCCCACTTTCGGCGTAACAGTTTAAACAGACAAAAGCCTGAAACACACACGCGATTTTTGTTGCATTAAGAGACCTGCACATGTCACCTGTTGGGCTAAAATGTCAGTTGTAAATGCACGGACTGATACTGGCCCCTGTATATTGTGGGCGCAATAGATTTCACACAGAGTATATGTAATACTGGAAAGATTTTAATAAACAACGGAGTAGCAGGTGTGGCTCGGCCAGCACAGTCAGCAGAGCATGAGACCATTAATCTCCGGGTCGTGGGCCCGAGCCTCACATTGAGAGCAACAGCTCTAGCAGATAAAAGCCTCGAAAACTTAAAACATGTACAGCAAGTCTTGTCGTATTAAGGGACCTGCACATGTCATCTGCTGGGCTAAATTAGAGTAACAAATGCAATACTACGTATTGATGCCGTGCACTGTATCCTGTGGACACCATAGATTTCACATAGAGTATGCGTAACATTAGAAAGATATTCATTAACAACGTGTGATCTGTTATGGCCCGGCAAGCCCAGTCGATAGAGCTGACACCTCTGATCTCCGGGTCGTGGGCTCGAACCCCACGTTGGGCGTAAGAGCTCTAACAGAAAAAAGTCTCGAACAGTAAAAACAACGATTTTTGTTGTGTCAAGAGACCTGCACATGTCGTCTGCTAAGCTAAATGACAGCAGCAATACGATACTACGGATTAATATCGCCGACCATATCATGTGGGCGCAAGAGATCTTATACAGCGTATATGTAACCCTGGGAAGGTACTTAAAGCATGCGGCTCGGGTAGCTCAGTTGGTAGATCATGGCACTATTAACCTCAGGGTCGTGGACTCGAGCCTCACGGTGGGCGTAACAGTTTCAACAGACAAAAGCCTCGAACACGAAAGACATGTACAGCGACTTTTGTTGTGTCAAGAGACCTGCACATGTCGTCTGCTGCGCTAAATGATAGCAACAATACTACAAATTAATGGCCGTTAATTTTTATAATTATAATTTTAAGTAATAATAATTAAAAAAAAATAAGTTAATTATAATAAAAGTATATCCTCTGGGCGCAAGAGATTTTGTTCAGAGTATATGTAACTCTGGGAAGGTCTTAATAAGCAAGCGGCCATTAGCTGTGGCCCGGCTAGCTCGTCGGTAGAGCATGAGACTGTTAATCTCAGGTTTGTAGATTCGAGCTCCTCATTGGGCGTAACAGTTTTAACAGACAAAAGCCTCGAACACCAAAGACATTTACAACGATTTTTGTTGTGCTTAGACGCCTGCACATGTCGTCTGCTACGCTGAATGACAGTAACAATACTATGAATTAATATCGGCCACTATATCTTCTGGGCGCATGAGGTTTTATTAAGAGTATATGTAACCCTGGGAACGTCTTAATAAACAAGGGAGCATTAGTTGTGGCCCGGCTAGCTCAGTCGGTAGAGCATGAGACTCTTAATCTCAGGGTCGTGGGTTCGAGCCCCACGTTGGGCGTAACATTTTTAGCGGACAAAAGCCTCGAACACCAAAGACATGTGCAACGATTTTTGTTGTGTCAAGAGACCTGCACATTGTAGTCTGCTGGGCTAAATGACACTAACAATATAATACTACGGATTAATATCGGCCACTATATCCTGTGGGCACAAGAGATTTTATTCAGAGCATATATATGACCCTGGGAAGGTCTTAATAAGCAAGAGGCCATAAGTTGTGGCCCGGCTGTCTCAGTCTGTAGAGCATGAGCCTCTTAATCTCAGGGCCGTTGGCTCTAGCCCCACAGTGGACGTAACAGCTTAAACAGACAAAGGCCTAGAACACCAAAGACATGTACAACGATTTTTGTTGTGTCAAGAGACCTGCACATGTCGTCTGCTGCGCTAAATGACAGTAACAATACAATACTACGAGTTAATACCGGTCACTATATCCTCTGGGCGCAAGAGATTTTATTCAGTGTATATATGTAACTCTGGGAAGGTCTTAATAAACAAAAGCCCATTAGTTGTGGCCCGGCTATCTCAGGCGGTAGAGCATGACCCTTAATCTCAAGGTCGTGGGTTCGAGCCCCACGTTGGGCGTAACAGTTTTAACAGGCAAAAGCATCGAACACTAAAAACATTTACAACATTTTTTGTTGTGTTACGAGGCCTGCACACGTCGTTTGCTGGGCTAAATGACAGTAACAATGCAATGCTGTGAATTGATACCGGCCACTGTATCTTGTGGGCGTAATGGATCTCACACAGTATATGTAATATTTGAAAGAATTTAATAAGCAACGGACGATCAGTTGTGGGTCGGCTAACTCAGTCGGTACATAATGAGTCTGTTAATTTCAGCGTCATTGGTTTGAGCCCGATGTTGGGTGCGACAGCTTTAACCGACAAGAGTCACGAAGACTAAAACATGTACGACGATTTTTGTTGCATTAAGGGTCCACCGCATGTCATCTGTTGGGCTATATGTCAGTAACAAATGTAATGCTACGAATGGATATCTACCACCGTATTTTGTGGGCGCAAGAGATTTTATACCGAGTATATGTAACCTTGGGAAGGTGTTAATCAAGAAGAGCCAATAAGTTGTGGCCCGGCTAGCTCAGTCGGTAGAGCATGAGACTCTTAATCTCAGGGTCGTGGGTTCGAGCCCCACGTTGGGCGTAATAGTTTTAACAGACAAATGCCTCGAACAGTAAAATGAACGATTAATAATAGACCTGCATAAGTCATCTGTTGGGCCAAATGACAGTAGCAAATATGCGGACCTCTCTATCTTGTGGGCGCTACAATGTATATCTGGAAAGATGTTCATGAAACACTGGACGTCAAGTGGTTCGCAGAATACACCCCATGTGCTTTTCTGGAAGAAAGACATCAGGCTCTTTTAATGTAAAGCTAGTTTTTTCATACAACAAACGTATCTACGGCGTGAACAAGAACAACCACTTTTTTTTTCTTCCAAGGACTGAAATCGGACGATTTTAAAATCAACATGAGCCTATTTCTGCATAAACATCCTCATGAAATACATGTAGAATCGCAACAAGATATTAAAGACATCCTATGATTCATTGCCATCGAATCGCTCAATAAATGGACCAATTTCTTTACTAGTAGCTTATGCGGGGCTGTTTTACTCAGGACGTCCAGCTTCAACCACGTATTATATATGCCATGCGTTTCAAAACGAAGAAAAAAAGCTTATATTAAGCATTCGCTATACGAGCGAATGCAATTAATTGCAGTGTTTTTGCTATAAACTCTATGTAAAATGCATCTGTTCATAGAAAGATCACATATAAGTAGCTTAATATTATAATTCTTGCTTTAGTTGTGTTTTTGTAAGCTTTGCTTGTTAAAGCTTAGGGTAGTTTTGGCTGAGTTCATGTCTATGCGTGTATAGGGTTGATTATGCTGCTCTTATTATCGCCCGTAATACTGCATAGATCGTATTAAAGCACTGTATTCCGACCGATAGTGTTACGGATAAAATTCAACCAAACTCAGCATAACCTTCGCTGTATAAAAAAAATACTAATCCAGATGTAAGAGAGGTCGTGATGACATAAAGCATGACATAAAGATGTCGTATTACCAGTTGAATTATGTGTTGGAAGGCTCTTCACAGACCCATAAAATGTCCTAGAGCAGCTCATCCTTTTGAAACATGCGGTCATCTCCGTTGTTATTACTGCTGATTCAAGTTAAACGTGCAATGAAGCAAAGCGAGGATTACGACCGGATCTAGTTTTTGTTGGAAATTTTCTTATACTGAACAACACCACTATAACATATCGTTGCTCTGTTTGGACTATTCAGCTTTGCCTGATCACTACAAATATTTCAAATGCGCGTGTTCTTCTTTTCAAAATATTTTGCTCGGACGGATTTTAAAGTTAAAGTGAAAGCGTCACTTTGAGCAAGTGTTTACTTAAAACTTCTTCAACACAATTTTGAGTACCGGCCTATCAGGACTATGGTTGACAGATAGCGAGGTACAGATAAAGATTATGACTGTTTACCTATCCCAAGCTTTTTTATTTTGCCATACAGCCCTAGTACATGCGTATTTATCACATTCTCCTTAAATATTTCGTAATTACGCGTAGAGATCCAGTTGAAACGATGTTAAATCGTAATTTAATTGACATAGCATTCGCGGATACGGTTTGAGTCATCGAAACGTCTAGGCGGTCCCGTCTCTCAATAGTCGCAGCATCAAACAGCAGAAATCCGAAAATCGTTCACAGCATACACTAAACCATAGTGTGAGCGGCTGTAATGATATCTTATGTCATGTTTAATGCGTAAAAATGTTACCGCTAGGCTCTGCAACTTATCGGTTTATTTAATTTCTATAAACAAGTTCTTTCCAAAAAACAGAGGGCTATACAAAACATGGAATCGAAATAATCCTTGAACCAGAAATAAAGCAAGCGTGATCTTAACCCCCTCCTTTGCAGACAGATACCGAATTACTATAATTATGCGGATATTATGCAGGTACACTATGCAAAATTGTGACGAAGAGTATTAAGTACTTATTTCTATGCTATCTTTGTATATTCTTATAAGGATCAGGCTGATTTCATAGGCACAAAGATCTATTAGCTTTACCGAAAAGTGCATAACCTTTTTATGCCTATACGTCGTAAATCTGTTTTACTGCTTTCCTATAGTTTACTGAACAATTGTTTTACAGCATTGTGTATGTTGAATAGCTTTGAGATCGTTTAATAGTACATGCATTGCACGCTCTCGATCTACTCCCCATGTTTATTGTTAAAATTTGACATCTTAGCTTCGCCGTATAGAACAGAACAGACTAGATATTAGGAGGACTAGGTTTTAAGGCATATTTTACTGAAAGGCCTAAACTTACATTTTTAAAATTCAATCCTTTAATTTCTTATATCTCATGGTCCATACGTTACTACTATTTTTGTTACCCGATCCGCCTTCAACTTCCGTTTTTAAGTATTTCGTAAAGTATATATTTCTATTACTTATTATTTAGCAATAACAATTCTACACTGTGACATTTTCAGCTAGCCATTCAAGACTCTGCCTGGCCATCAAGACCGTAGCCTTGATTCGAGAATACGAACACACATGTAAAACACCACGTGGCATGGTTGATTGATTGATTGACTGACCGGTTAAAAGCGCGATCGTGGTTTTCCTCGAATGCAGCAGCGAAGTGACGAAGATTTAACTACTTCTTTAAATCCTCTGTTAGACCTTCTATTAGGTCCATTGTTAAACTACAAATTGTGGAAATTTGTTTTAAGTCTATGTGACATTCTGCCACCACTATACTAGTTGGCTATTATCGTAAATATAGTGACATACACCCCACGTTAAGGTGTGAAGTCGTGTACATATGACTATTTTTAAGCCGTGGGGTTAAAAATAGTCGTATGAACCCGAAAAATAGCATCGCGTATCCACGGTGTGGACAATATTACTTTTTGCTAAAATTCATAAATAATAGACCTTCTTACAATTGCTATTAAAGAGAAATATGAGTCTTCGACCATACTTGAGTTCAGTGTGCGTGTAGAAGGCCAAAGTAGCTGCAAAATTAGGAAATTAATATAGTCCTACCAAAAAAATTAATGCATGTGGCACGCTATGTATAACTAGCGATGCAATCTTCAAAAATAGTAGAAAATCAAATAATAACAAATTTAGTTGGCGCTATCTGCTGCAAAGAACTGTAGGAAGAATAGCGGGAGAAGAATAGAAGCGTGCGTAGAGAAATTAATGTTCCCTCGCGTACCCTAATTACTGGCCATTTTAGTTACCAACCAATGGCACGCTTAAAAGAGCTACTTACGCGCCTGATGGCCTTATTAACACGTTCAGAGACGGAAAATTTTCAGATCTATACACAGCTGTTCGCAAAAAGCTAATGAGAATAGGATGTCAGCCAATTAGCTGCAAGATTTTCCGACACTTTTGACAAGGTGATGCGTTTGTTTCACAGCACTGAACGGGTACACCTTTTAGCATGAGATGCAAAAGAAAAACGGAAAATGCGATGCTCCACTGGACTATAAACTGTAAGTGTTTCCTAATACATATAAATTTTTGTCTTCGTTATATTTGGAACGTCACACAGTATCTAAGAGCTGACCCGCGCGGATGTCTGTATGTGAAAAATAGAATGAAAAGCAGAGCCCCTATTAACCCTGGTTCCTGTGCATACAATCAACCGTCTACCATACACATAAACCTTTACGCATACAACGTGCCTATATTGTCCTACTGGGCTTTACTAATTTTACCGGTAATGAGCCATTAAAACGGGATATAGTAAATATGTTCAGAGAGGTCTAACGTTCTGTAGCTATTTAGGCTACGCCGCCTAATGGGACCAGTACATACGGTGCATATCTACTGAGCATTTACTTACCTGCATTGTGATGACAGACTGCTGCAAGGACGGCCAACTAGGCTAACCGTAGGATACGACGAGACAGGATGCAACAGAGTGATAATTACATTAAGAATTATAAAATCCATTGAATATCAAATAGTGCCGAATCGGCAAACATCAAGCGGCTACTTCAAGATGTCTCAGTAGTCGGGTAATCAGATTTGCTGTTATTATTGGTTAGCCCAGCTGGGTAACTTGCGTTCTGCCACATTTAGTGTTAATTTCACATTATAGAGAAGCGGTTTGGGACTGGAGTGGCCTCGCTTAAGAAGAACCTTTATGTTACTACGCTGAAAATCGTTGTTAAATTGTTTTCATGTTATCGTATCGACGAACTAGGAACGTATTTGTTTGTTAAAATGTGTCGTATCTCGAGTTCTAGCAATCATGTGCGCCTTCTGGACGGGCCTCGCAGGCTTAGAGACAAATGAGCCAATCGCCTGAAGAGAAGTCGACAAATCCTGAGTAGTTAATATTGAGCTCGGTCAGCAAGGACACTTTGCTTTTTGCCGTATGTTCTGCGCTTGATTCCGACTCCTGAGCGACCCTCGACATAATGCAATGATCACTATAGGCGGAAACGGAAACTACCAAACACGAACCTATTTAGCTGATGCTGCTTCGGCCGCTGCCCGCGAATGATATCCGCTGTCTTATGGAGCTAAGTTGACGCCTAAGCAAAATGCGAGGCCTTGCTACAGTTACTGCGACGGACTGACAAAGACGAAAGGGATGAAAGTAGAAACGGATAAAATGCAAGCGATAGACATTGCAGGACCGACAGCGAGATGGCATACCTTCTGCATGATTCTTCACGGGTAATTTCGTTAGCGATGCGACTGGAAGGATCGGCCCAAAGAGAGTCAGCTCCGAGTTGTATGACGGGAGATGTAATTTACGAAGGCCAATGTGACTGGGTGCATGTGCTAACGCTATTTACGCTGGTTCATAGTAGCAGCGGCGGCACCACTAATAGCACCTGTAATAACGGCAGCTATACTATCAGAAATATCAAATGCGCAGAGGTTCCGTACCAGCGATATCTAAAGCGTCATTCTTACCTCCTTTCTTTTGTGAAACGCCCCTCATCCAATAACTGAACATGGCTGACGATTACAGTAATTACGACCACATGTCCATGTCATCACCTGCAGAAGCAAATGAAGCTGCTGCTATCAGCTTCATGCTCTTCGTATACAGGACACTGCTACTTCACGTGCTCTATTTGATATGTCTGCTTAATAGAGTTTCATAATGACAAATCTAATTGCCTATTAGCAATCCAGTAGATACGTTTATTATATAAAATGTGTTTATAATACATTGAAAATATTATTGGTTCCTGTTGTCATTCCCGTGTCTCGGTCTCTGATCTCATTTAGTAATTCATTCAAGCGTCGTAATGGAATATGTTATACCTACAACATTTTGAGCAAACGACTAGCCTGTCTAATAGTTTGTACGGCTTTCAGTCATGCTATTTTATACATGAACTGACTAGTGATACATAGCTTCCCAGCTAGACCGCCCACAACGGTGACTTTACCCGAAGCAAACATATCACATGGGGACGAATACTCTCTGATGTTGTTATTGAATGATGTTTACTTAAAGGTACAGAATATTTCACAGCTTTCTCTGCCCTATCCTAACTTACCCCTCGGCGCAGTCGCATAGCTACTGAGGCTTCATTAAACATTGTTTAGTTGTTGTCGAAACTCATACTTAAGTCAGGGAACACCGCCAAAATGCAGCAACGCACAGAATATTACACAGGGCATAGCTAGATAATTCGATACGCTAGTTTTTTTCGCAAGTTGCAACTTAATTCAGTCGTTCGGTCTGAGTCCGGTAAAAAGGATACGAGCAGGACCAAACGGATTTGAACCTATGGTCTGGTCCGCACTCGGTCATGTAACCTCGTCATGTCTGCTCCCATCTTGTGGCTGTCTCTGAGGTTGTCTCTAAGGGTTGTCGTCTCTAGCCGAGCTATGGTCTTCAACTTCCCATTCGAAAGCCATACATTATTTGTAACTTTTTCGTTTGCGCTATCCCCTTCTGTTTCCAACCGAAAATATTCGCGTCAACCTTATGTCATTAGCAACCTTAGCCTACGAGGAAAATCCAATTTCCTCAAAACTTCCATTAGGGCGCACGTAATAGGTTAAACGGCAGTAGGATCAACTATGGCACTCCACTCGAAAAACAATTCAAACAGAAAATAAAAACGACAGCGAATATCATTCGGGCCATTCATCTCATTTGAAAATCCATTCGTCCAAAGAAAACAAGCAACCTTAGAACCGAACGCGATGAGCGTTTCAAAGCGGATGTCCTGCTTTGTTTCATCCGGGCCTTTTTATATTATTGTGCTTGAAGTCGCGTCCCGATCATTCACGTAGGCCCTGCTTACGTTAAACGAACATAGCCTGAGTTAGTTTATTGACTAACAATGAATGCATCACAATATAAATTATGCCGTGGTACTCTATGTATTTTTGTTGGCCCAGAGAACTGAGGACGGATCGCGGTGATTCACTGCTAACCGACTGGATGTCAGGATTGTTTATGTACAGATAGAGTAATGCACTGCGCTGTTGATGGGGCCAGTCTACATAGAAGAGGAGCACAAAACGGGAAAAATACATCAAAAGCGTTATATGCTACCTAATGTCAACTAACTCAGTATTGAATCGCTGCTTTTTTTACGAGTTTCGTCGTGTTCCTATTGAAGGTTAGACAGCCTATGACTTGCCAACTGGTTTCCGTCATATGACAGGTCCCCATCATTTTTCATATTGTATCTACATGTGGGAAGTAACTCTCGTGAGACAAAAACTACACAATGCATGTAAATACAGTGCCGCTTATATCTCACTTAGCTACTTAATAGAAGACGTTCACCGCCGAAATTCAAATGTCCGCATAAGAATTCTAATAAAATCCAACAATGGATCGTTCTTAATTATTCTTCTTATTCATCATTGAAGCTAAAATCTCCTATGTACTTAGCGTGCGATCGACAAATTATTTTTCCCATATATGCTTATCTTCAAGGAAGCTTTCAGGGTTCCGTTCGACCATATACGCTCTGTCGATCAAAAGCATATGTCCTACTAGGAGTGCTAGTAAGAATAAAAATTGTTGAACTTTCTGAGAGTACATTGAAGTTTAGCAGCACTTGGGTCCGCTGCAAAAATAGGTCTCAATAACTTTTCCCTAAATACTTATGATAGAGAAGTATGCGCACCCAATAACGTTGTTTAGAACAGAATGCTATTTTGTATAGTGACAGCGACCATTAAATGCTAATTGGACTCAGCTAATGGTTATTACGTACTGTCTGTATTGCCACACAAGCGTAAACACGTTATCGCATCAGTATTAGATAAAATATTTCGAGTATAATATTGCCGTTAGTCATTGCTTCGGGGGATTGCCCCCCCACGTTCAGTGTCGCACTTGCACCGTCCCACATATCTGTGAGTTCAATACACAAGTGCGTTAACGTCAAACCAGTACGGGGACACAGCTTCGGTACAACAAACTAATCACCAAAAGCGTACTTGATAGACTGCTATTTCGATAATCTGATATTACTGAAAATATATAAAACATATACAAATAAATGTGACGCTTAACGCTAAGTTGAACAATAAAAAGGCACCCTGACTTTGAAATGGCCACGACGTCGACTTCGTGCAGCTGATAAAAGGTGAGCACGGCACGCAAAACGTGCTGATGTTAGCGAGAAAGGTTCTTCCGCAGGTACTGATCTCGGATGAGCTGGTAAAGCAAAATTTTCATTGTGCTACAGGTAAGAATTTGCCAAAAAGTCTTACCGTTTCGTAAATAGCACAGTAGGATGCTGTTTGCTCGTGGATTGGCGATTGCAAAACATGTAATGGCTGTACCGCTGTGGTAAGCGATTTTCAATTCAAACAACAGGCCTGAATTCGTCGTCGGTCGCGCTTTCACACTACGATACAGGTATCAATTAATTCCTCATACGGGAATGTTTCATCGAAGGAATCGATCGAGGGAACGGCCAGGAGAAGAAAAGAGAGATGCAATACTTTTCTCGTGCTACACATGCACTTGTTTTTATTTAGTACGAAAATTATTTTCGTCATTATACGTTACAGTAAATCTATAGCGATGTTAATTGTATTATTTAATTCAGTGACACCCACTCAAGCGTCACCAGGTTAAAAAGCATGTTGTTAAAATGTCCTACTGTGACCTAAGATTTAAAACTTATATAACATATACTCTAAATGATTTCTAAGAACGAAAATAAAGCAATTTCTCTGGTTCATTTATAGGAAATCAAACAGAAACAAAGTGGCATTTTTAAATTCGGTCAGAGACTCATGTAATAGGTGCTGAGTTCGGTAGCTGGGTCCCACGCGAAAGCTCGTTCCGTTCCCTAGTACGACGAACACTCATCTGTTTTCAAATCTCAAAAAAAATCTGAGATTTTTTCGGTCGACCTAGTACTTGTTGTCGCTAGGCACAGAATTAATTACTTCCGTACCACTGTTCACTCCGCCGAAGCTGCCCGGGAGGTCTTGACGCTGTATAAATGCATAGTACATAATTCACTTTTACTTAAATGACAAGTTTCCTAGTTGTTAGTCCCTACCATAAGAGAACAGATATCATCTTCGGTCGCTCATGGACTATACTATCGAAACGGATGTGATTACAGGGTGGCTAGGAGATATAAAATTATGTTTCTTTTTCTACCATAAAAACGTTTTTCGCGCTAACGTTGCTGGATCTAAGTACCCTCGATTGTAAAACAGAAATACTAAATTTGCAAATATGTATTGCTCGATACAAAATTATAGCTAAGACATTTTGTTTACAGTTGGACGAGAGTTGTCTGTCTTGCTTTGAGTAGATACATTTCTGCGAAACGTTCAAAAGCTCAGTCGTAATCTGCTTAGTATTTAAACAGACAAGTGTAGGACCAGGGGCGACCGTCTTTAGGCCCTTCCTTGTAACGCAAACTATGTCCCGTGTTGAAAATGGAAATACGGTTGTATTGTTACTTGGTTGAGCGACTACAACAAATTTCATGGTGTTGGGCGCCCTTCCCACGTCCCATGTTCTCGAAGTCGTGTGTCGATAACCTAATGCAAATTGGCTCCTTTACAACTATGCCATACTGATCTCTATCAACGAATTACGTGTGGCCGAAATATAGTTCCGGCCATATTGGCTAGCCTATTGCGTAGGCAAAAGAATCGATAAACGACCAAATATACATAGTATAGATTGTGCATAGGTCTGACCGGGGCAATATTCATAGTAGAAACAAAAAAAAAATCACTGCGCCATCGATCATGATTCAGAGATGTTGTTACTGTACCTAAAGCCAAGTTGACAGGTAGCTGTGGTTGAATAAGAATCACAGAGTTGTAGAGTATTATTCGTACACTTTACTATTGAGATAGTATTAAAGTATGTATCAATATAAAGTCACGGGAATTTAATAGGGCCTGTCGTTTAAACACGCTAGCAAGCCCGTGTTAAATAACTCGGGATAAGGCTCGGGTGTCCGTAGGTACGATTTACACGATAGTCACGGAAGGAAATGAACGGGTTTGTTATTTTCTGCAGCCGCGGTTTAATTGTAACCATTGGTGTCACTTATACACAGGCCATTGCTCAATGCTAAGCAAATGATGAGAAAGTAATGTTGTGATTTGATTTCGGGTAAGAGAAAATGTTTTATTTCATATTCGGACGTCTTAAAAGCTAACACTCTACGAGAAGAAGCCCATCTGTGATGCCGGTAGTTTGCGTCAAAAGCAGATTTGGCGCTCAGAATAAAGGAGATTGGCTTCGGCTTCCGGTAAAACTATGCGCTGCGTGCAGTCCGCTCACAGAAAGTAGGTTTAGCAGGTTCCTTCAAGGGATATCAATGGTTAGGTTTTCTATAGCGAAGTGCATTTAAAAAAAAAGGAGTTTCTTCTTGTTTCAAATATATTTGTTTGCAATTGAACTCGTGACACATTAATGTATATGCCAAAAAAACATTGCTAAAAGATAATTGTCTCATCTACGCACGCAACTGAATAAACTAGTTATTAAACGATAGTTAATTCTATAGCCCTTTCATAACTTGGAGTGTTCTGGAAGTGGAAACTGAATCAGAAATTTGCCCAGGATCTTGTGTTGTGGGTCGCTGTTAATGTAGTTTTGCCGAATGGGGTAAGTAGCTCTTTCCATAGCCTAGATATATGGTAAACGTTCTAGCTCTTACTCTGCTGTTGAAAAGGCATTAAGAGACACTAAAAATATTGAGTCTCTCGAAGAAAAGCACGATGCACTAATACTGTTGTAGTAAAATTCGTAAGGCTGATTAAATCTACTGGATCCATGGGAATAAGTATAAACTGCTATAGTTAGGGGATCGCATACGTAATCGTGCAAACCGTACTCTTCCAGACTTCGCGTATGGAATGAATAAATTAATTTTGGCACTTCTCAAAGTCTACGTATTAGACTGCGTGACTTAAATGTAGAAAAGGATGGTCGGTAACCTCCTAACACGAATAGCTTTCTGAAAATGTACACTAAACAGTAGAGCTTTATTTATTATTACAGATATAAATACTGTTATGATAAGTGGCGGATTTTCTGTCGTAAGATAGAAGGAGGTTAAGAAGGAATACACAAAAATGTTGATCCATTCTTAATCAGTAAATAAATATAACCTATTATAGAAATATCATCAAAAACTTGAAATTGATTAAAACGTATAATTAGCAGAGAAAAAAATTAATTTAATAAGGATTTTGAGCGAGGCCAGATTTCTGGGACGCTAAACTAGGCAAGGGGCCCTTGCTTCTTATTTACGTTCAAGCGACTCTTCTAGAAGTAGTTGAGTACCGCGCAAAGCTCCGTATCATGTTTGTTCTTTTAGAAATACCTAACTAGTATAAAATAATGGTCATCAGTAAAATAACAGCTTTGAAAATTGCTAAAAAGTACTTGGTTGGAGGACGTTGAGTGCCTGCTGAGCATTCGACAATTCAATCCGAATTACATTTACGTATAGATAACAATCACCTAAACAGAGGCGAGCAAACGTTTTATATACCTATTCCAAGTAATCCACTATCCATCAGCTATTATGGAACACGTTAGACAGAAACCAAGACACACCTCAATTTTTCAGTCGTTGGTCTGCCATCGTAATCTATGTCGGCTCGATTTAGCGCTTTGTTGGCCTTCTCGACCACTCTCCATTCGACCAGCTGTCAAAATCACTTTCTCGCGCACTGGATTCAACAGCTACAGCCGTCTTACTCGGACATAGATCAAGTGAACTTAATCTCCGTTTCATCCGTAAGTGGCTCGCCGATATAGACTAAACAGGGAAACGCTAAGGAAAGAGATATAGGGGGTAAGCAAAGAGTACAAAACAGTTTTCCTTATTAGTGGTACCTTTATTATTTCTGCTACCCTCCTCTCTCTTTGCATACATACACGGTTTAGAATTAGGCGACTTTCTGCGAATCTTTGTTTACTTACAGGTTTTTTATATATGCTTTTTTAGTTTTTCAGCATGCAACGCGCATCAAGCAAACTTTTGCTTGATACAGTTATGATCAAATGCCGTATATCGTCGAGACTAGCCATCACTGTCTATCATAGACTGCGTATGCAAATGTATGTTCATGCTATATTTTATAATCGAAAATGTCATCCCTACTGAACGTAACGATTATGTGGCGGCTTCAAAAAGAGAATAGCAAACAAGATGATTGAATTCCCTTGTTGAAGAAAGACTGTCTTGTGTCTATACTGTGGAAGGATTGTTGCCTTCATTTCTCGACCAGCTTGCCTATCTTGCAACTTCGTAAAAGGCGACCGAAGAACGCCCGAGCGTGTAGCGTACTCCCCTCGATTTATTTAGGGGGACGTTAGAGTGGAAAGTACCTCACTTTCTTACCAGGCTGACGGCATACTTTTGATCTCTAGTCGATGCTAAGCTTTCAAATGATTTGTCGAGTCATGGCTCATTGACTGCGGCTGGTGTTATTGAGTCTCGACGAAGAATCCAACCAACGGTTCCTCGCTTGGCCACCCAAATGGTAACAGCGACCATCAGACGCTGCTGGTCGTGAGAGAACAACGATAGACAGAGAGGGCAAGTGGGAGGGCGAGGAAGACGCAGAGTGATGGGGGCAAGATGAGAATACTAAGCTTGGAATGTAGCCGGGAAGAGTTAGCCACGAAGGAGCTTGGAAATGACGGGTGGCGGAAAGCTAAACAAAATGGAAATTGCGAGTCGCACGAACAGTGGAGTAATCGCTTCGCTAGGACGTTATAAAGATCTAGCGCGGGAGTAACGTTACAAATAGGGAGCTTTAGGGGAAATCCATGATGTACAGCAGTGTTTAGAGAAACTTACGGCTCACGTTGTTTTTATTCCAGTAAAAGGTAGAATAGACAATAAATATTTATTTAGAAATAAGTTTCTAAAAGTTCACAGGGGGACGTTGTAAAGTTCGAGCACGTCAAACAAACCTATCACGTCTTAAAGACTGATACGACATGCTGTATGCTGCATCGATCTAACGCTAATTGTGTTCGAAGTAAGATAGGAACCAGTGCATAATTTTACTAGAGAAAACTTACAAATATGAAGAATATAAGACTAGGAAATACTTCCTCTCAACGTTGAACCGTTGGCTCTCTAAGCATTTTGAGGCCGAATCATCATACTCCTATACGGAGAGTTGGTTTTTGTGTGGCAAGCAAAATGCTCGCAGAGACACTGTGAATGAGCTACGACCGAAGAGCCATAATTATTGGATTAGCTTGGCCGCCAATGATTTTTTCCCTATGACATGAATTGTGCTGTCGCTGTACACCTGCTCCCATGTGGCATCACTTTCTTCCTTGGCATGCCTTGCTATTGTCCAGGATCGTACTAAAAACGTATAGTGAAATTGTTTCTTCATGTTTTTTATAAGTTGACAGTGGCTGCGTCCGTAACACCTGCCGTGCCACTTCTTCCAGCTCTGCTGCGACCATCTTCTTCCTACTTACTCTTGCCAATCCTCATGATTACCTCGAGAAGCATATTTTACGATGCGCTCTAAATCATAGGTCGCAACTTGCGTACGCCTTTACAAAGAAAAGAAAACAGTTAAGCGAAGGTAGAAAAAATTAAATACCTCACAGGTTGAACTATTGCCGACAACCTGCGAATGAAAAGTAGTACCTCACCAAACGAAAATACCTACAATGCTTTAGTTGAAGTAAATACAGTGAAAACTAAGAGAGTTCATTATTCTTTATTGGTGGAATCTTCGTTTTGGACCATTGAAGTGTTTTTCCTTAGAATGGGTATCATAGAAGTTTAGCCAATATAACGTATATGTGCTATTGGCCATTAGCAAAAAATCGCGTAGGATCTACAATAAGAGCAATCTTTATTAGATAAAAATCTATAAAAATAAGCGGCTTTACGAGAGTATTACAGCATTTGTTTGCCTTGCAACGTATGATTTGCATTAGTTATCACAGCAAAAAGTGACCAACTCTACTTAATATGTTACAAATCTGCATTGGAAAATGTTACATGCAACAAGGTGGCCTGTATTATTTATGGATGAAAAATAAAATTTGGAAATATGTTGTCTTTTTAATATAGCGCAGCAAATAATATTGTTCTTCACAGTTTACTCGCATATATATCTAGAGCAAGAAGGTCAGCAAACTTCCAATAGTTTCTTGGCTGTACGAAGAAAACCTAGTCTACAGGCTAAAGCCTTAATGCGTTAAGAAGTACTGTCAAGTAAAGCGAATGTGGTGGCTCCGTAGAAACGCCATATATTTTCTCTTCAATAAAATATATCTCTAAAAAATAAAACTTGTGACTGCTCTACACAGAGGAACGGCTGTGGAGTGAGCTCTTGTTTGCAGGAGTCGGAAGTCCTTCCAGGGTGCACTAGAGACTTAGAAGGGCGACTTCTATGTGGTTTTTGCCATGCAACGATAGCGTACTTTAAGTAAAAGCGTAGACTGATGCTCCACGCTTCCTGTGTCAACCGAAGAAGCTATGAACTGATTTAAAAAAACACTTTAATTAAAATTTAGACTGTAACATACGGCGAATCGTGCAGTTATTATACCTAAAATTATTCCTCAGATGGCTACCTACTCAGTGCATTACGACTGATATAGTGCTTCTTAACACTGTATTCTCATTCAGCAAATGTAAAACGAAAAAATGTAACGATAACAAAATATATAATACCTACATACATACATACATACATACACAAAGATTTCTCATTCTTCAAATTCTCGTAATTGAATAATGTCGTAATAAAAAAAACAAACACTGCAACTGGGCTATTTTTTTTTCGAATCCTTGACAAAACTCAGGTTTCCTAATCTAAGGAAAATATCTTGAACAATATGAGCAGCTGTACAGAAGCCTTGGCCAAGAAGAAAGTAAGCCTTGCGAACAAGCACAATGGAAGTTAGTCAGCCGTGGAGAACAGGATCGATCGAAGGCGGTTTTGTCCCATTAATACATTTTCTAGTTAGCTTGTGTCTCTGGATTGGTTATACGTTAAGGACTCTGTTCTCAATAGTGCATAGTTTTTTTGACAATCTTTTTATTGATGTTTAATTAGTTTCTATTATATAAAACTTCAGAAAAAAATTATTAACGTAACACAAACTCGCGAGGAGTATGATGCTCTAATATTATATTATATGGCTAAGACAAGTAGCATGGTTTTCGTGCGTTCCAGACAACCATAAAGCTCCATTAGGGTTGCGTGTTATCGAAACTTTCATTCTCGGCCTGAAAGATTAATCTTGAATAGGTTTTCTTGAAGGCTAATAGTACGTGTGTAAGGGTCCCTTCAATTTGTAACCTTTTTCAAGCGATATTCATGAAATCTAGGCCAACGCATTGACGTACGTGATTTTTATATATGCACCTGCTTCATACGTAACTAGCTCCCATAGGTAACGTTGTTGTGGCTTATAGCAATTGAAATAGTAGAAGCATCCTATTATCATATCCATCAGCTACTATCATAGTCAATGTTTCCTAGTTTACAAAAAGTGTACACCGTATTATGAGACTGCAGTTAGTGGCTTCCAACTTCGCTGAGAAAGACTCGGTTGTCGAAGGCACTTTGATGAAGAAAACACGGTAATAAAATGAATAATATCCTGCTTCATATATTCAGCGGGTCTGAGACTTGCTTTCCTTTCACTCGTGCAATAGGTTGCATGAGATATGCTACGCCGGTGTATCAGCTATATATTGAACAGATATGGCAAGTTGTTATGCGTCAAAATAGAAACTAAGGACAGTCGTGAGTGACAATATTCCTGAAAACGGACCAGTTCAAATTCAGGCTTTATTATTAGGGCCAGGAGTTTGGTAGAAGATGATTAAAAAAAAAAGAAACTCAGTTTTTCATTCCTCTAGTAGAACAAGCAATGTTACGTTTTAGTCCTGCTCCGAACCGTATATAGCTATAGAGATTCATGCTTATACCAGCTAATACTCTTTTGAAAAGAGATAAAATTATAATATGGCGTTTGTGTATTGGGCAAAGCTGGAAACAAGTTGCGCTTCCGAAACACGTTGCGAATAAGCCTTAAACGACCCGGGGTCAAATTGAAACTTCCACTGAAGTGGTGATATATGTGTCGTTTTATATACTGCAAAGAACATTGTGTTGACAGTTTACACAGCTGTTACGAGTCCTTTTCATCATGTGAATGTTTTTTTTCATTTGTTTTAGTGCAATAGATGTATGCGGTAGACCCGTTTGAAGAATATGGTTAATGGCCATTACGTTTGTTGTTTTTGCATGTTTTATAATAGTTCGTCACAGTTTATAATGATACTTATTGGCGATGCTTAGCAGGCGCGTCCACCTAGCTTCTAATATTGTTGTCCACGGCAAAAAAAAAAATCGTCTCAAATGGTCCTTTTTTTAAAAAGCTCTAGATTATAGCGTGCTGTGCAGTGCTGTGCTGTGCTGTCCGGGGGCGCTATGTTCTAGTGGATGGAAGCTATAACAGGCGAAAGCTCATGAAATGCCTTTTTACTATGATTTTCAACTTTTATTAGCCTCTGTTATCCTAGAGGGTCCATAACTTTATGTTTTGATGTACTATATTAGAAGGATGCAAGGTGAAATATGTCCATTAAGAAGGCCGCAAGTATCCGTCTGGCTATCTTGCTCACTTAGCTAGATGTTTCATCATAAAGTACACATGCTTGCGAATGAGACACGATAAATGACAACCCGGTCTAACGTTGTAATCTGTCGCCTAATATAAAACCATACACAAGCTAGCAACTCATTACATTTTGTTGATGTACCGCTGAGTTTGTCAGTTTGCACTTTTTCCATGCATCTACCGACACTAATGAAGATGTCTCGCGCAAATATTTGGGATAGACATGAAGAACGAAAGTGCTTCAGGCGAAGAATGCGAGCATTTGCTAACACATCAAATAGGCTAGATTACATTACGAACATGGCAGTCATTCTGCATTTAGACTCACCATTCATTACATCGACCAGAAATAACTAGCGCAGCGACATAAGCAGCGGTAGGAGCTTTTTCGAAATTATGCTTCACTCAAATATTCGAAGAAAAACTAAATAGCATACATAAAAATGAAGATTCTGGTAATGGAATTTGGCTAACCGATAGCTTACCAAATGTACCCAACAAAAGAAAAGCCAATGTGTTATTTTATCGTTGTAACATCTATAGATATCGTTGCCCATAAGTTAGCTGCCATTAAAGCATATTAAGTTTACTGCAATGCCTATAATGAGCGTTTTTACTGATACAAATGTTTTATGACAGTTAGCCAAACGTACTATTTTCTTGTTGCTGAACCAGATCACGCATCTAACGCGAACTCGCCAACGGGAACAGAACTTCGAAATATAACATTTTACATAGTAAAAGATAATCTGATACTCGGAGATGAGAGCCAACGAAATGAACGTTTGCCCCTTTACTTTGTAAATAATCATTGCAGATGGTGGGCGCAAGGAGAACAAATAGTGCTGCATACTGCATCCCAGCGAAGCTTTTGTCTGGATCTACAATTTTTTTCGCTAAGCGTAGACTTATGGGCCAGGTTCTCCTCAACTACAAAAACCTGCGCCGTTGCAGAGAGTTTCGGTAATACTCGGTATCACTAATTTCCGCTAAATTCCTATAACCATTTTAATTAATGCAAAAGAAGGCTGGCAATATAAACAGAGTTTAAGATTTCCGGTCGTTTGGCGACCTATCTTCTGGTTGATCGTTGAAAGTCTGTAAATTTTATGCAAAAAATCTCTGTTTTATTGCGGTAATTTATTTACAGTTTTAAACCTATACTGGTGGCAGCCTTATTTAAGGATGCGGAAATGAGCCGTTATTATGTTACGTTACAAGTCCACTGCTAAGACAAATGCTGGCAAGTTTATCGATGAAATTGTTGCCTCAGAGGAATTCGAGTTCTTCATTGTCCTTTGTTTCAGAAAAAAAAAATTGTTCAGTTTCAGAGCAAATTTGGGTAGGTGTTAGGAATCATCAGCTGGAGAGATCTTACCGCCGGATGACAAGCTTGAATGTCTTCATCGATCTCATTGCTGGAACCTTCTCTGCACATTTGTGATGGCGTAACGACCCTTTCCTCGATATAGGCCTTTTGTTGTATGCCAATTGGCCTACATAAGTCTCTTCAACTACGAACCAACTTAGAACAATCATGGTTATTAAAAATATATTTATAAAGGTATTTTATATCCGAATAATCGATTTTCTTTGACAGGCCGCAGTTGTAGCACATGTTGCTGATGTGGAATAACGCGTCCTTCGGAATCGTTATGTGAGAATCCATCGGAGCTTGGATCTAATCTACTATTATAGTAGCGCTAATAATAGAGGTTTTGGTTGTCGACTGGTAAGGTTGCCATTTATAATTATATTACGGAGTCAGATTTACCTTTCCATTTATTTATGTTAAGTGTTTTTGGACTCAATTCGTTGTACCAATCGTAACTCATCTAACTACGAGGTCTTTTATCTTTTACTGAGTGCTTCAGTTTAGATGGGATCACGGAGCCGTTCAGAATTATCACTTAGCGATAAGTGCTCGCGCAAAGATCATACTTTCAAAATTGTATCATGTATACGTGGACATCCACCTGTCCCCATAGATCTTAGTAGTATTACTATTATTATAGAAATTTTCTACGTTACTATTCTAGAAATCGAACTTATCGGCTTAGCCACCTTCGCCTCTGAAAGTAACCTTTACGTTTTTGGCACAGGCCAGTCTGTGTTTCGAAATGACATACAATAACCGTGACCTCTCCAAAGCGTTCCGTCTAATATCGATTTAATCAGGAGAGTAAAGATTTTAGTATTACGGGTTCATCAAAACGCGCCTCATGCCTCATAGTCGAATCATTAATGAGTTCGATTTCTCGTGTGTAGTGGTCCCCGTGGATTTCGCCAAGTAGCTTTTACTGCACTGCTCTCAGGTTGAATGTACAAGCCTGCTACAGCATTTTTTCTATGCGTGTTTAGGCTGGAAAGCGGGTCCCTATAGTAATAATTCAAACCATATTATATGCTGATGTCCATCATCGGGTTTGGCTGCTATATACAGTTGCTAGATTGGTGATCATCCAAAACGTGTCCTTTGGGTATAGTAAGAATTAAGTGAAACGCCCATATCATATCCCCGTTTCCTAGTATCTTCAATGTTATAATTTGCTTAATGAGTTGATGCGCAGCAGTATCTGGACCTCGTTCAAGGGAAGGACGGCGTACACTTCATTGTTCTTACGCAATTTGAAGTTATCGCATTCTCAGCACATGTCAAACTTGCGGTGGCGTTATTTCTCGTCCGACAATTAGAGTATTGATCTCGATTTCCGCTGCTTAATCATCATATTGCCCTTAACAAAGCTATATATTGGGCGGTAAGTTATTTCCAACGTATCTACCTAATTTTTCATCATATACAATAATTTACTATCTTTTTTGATGCCTAATTAAAAATATATCTTCCCCTTTTAGTAAGAGCATCATCAAAGCCCTAAGATATACCTAACCATATCAACTACTAGATTACTATGATTTTGCACCAGCAGTTTTGGAGGTGCATCTGTCATATGTATTCATAGCCGCCATATTTGATGAGCATAGCGAGTGGATCTTGATTTACAGGCAGCCGAGTCACTTTACTCGAAAGAAAGGTGGGCCTGATTTGGTCTCGTCGCATAGGTAGCAATCTTTGAATATGTCGGCTTTGAGCGCGTCGCTTAAGGAACACAGCCGAGTGCAGCATACGATTTTACATGGACTTTACAATGGCCATCACAACCCTTCCCCATTTTCTTATAGTGTTTTGGTTTAGTTCTCTATGGAGTTGCAAAATCCTTTGGCGCCTTTCCTGTATCTAAACATTGATGCTGCTTCTTTATTCATCTACAGTGACAGTCTGTTGTGCTCTAAGCGTCGTTCTTCATGCCTTCAGTTCCCCTGTGCATCGTGACGTTACTCGTTATTGTTGTGTTACATTATACGTTAAATTGTTGTGCGTATGCTTTGAATATTCGGACCGCGTCCATTTACCTTCTAAACGATGACCATAGTAATACTTGTACTATTTTTAGGAAATAAAGATTTGTCCGGTTTTACTTTTCTAACTAATTTTAAGACGTTACCTCCACAGGTGGCTTGATCCATATTGGCGTATGCTTACTCTGGTTCTGTTTCACTAAGAGACTCACTAAACTATCTTTAATCAGATACATTATCACTAACTTGTAACTAAACTATTCTCTATCGGACAGATACGCATTGATCGGTGGTGTTAGCTAATCTATTTTTCATTTTCCATCATATATTGAAAACGAGTCGAGTTGAAAAGTGCTGGGCTTTTTTTGTCGCCTTAGAAAGGGTCCTTTTTTAGAAGACGTCTTGATTATGGTAAGACCTCGCCTTCGGGGATCACATCCATTACCTTAATGAGACGTCCTTTATAGGTTGTAGACACACAGTATAGAACATTGAACTCCTTGTATTTTATCCAAGGGAACTTATTTTTTTGACAAGCCAATATTGTTTCTATCGTGCAAGTCTAGGAAAAATAGGAAATTTCTTTCATTTATATCATTTACATGTGATAACTGTGACATACCTATTGAACTAAGTGATATAACTCGAAAACCGTTATTTTTTTCCATAGCTTTTTATTAGGGTTTGCAGAACAGTTTGTTCACATTCATGTTGTTTTCAAAAATGATGTTCTCGTCATGTTAAACGTTTTACGGGAGGAATCATAAAAGCCGTTGGGGTCATTTTTGAAATAGTCAGCACATACATATAAGCTTTTACTCCTTTAAGGTACTAAGCTGGATAGAAAAAAAGGTCTCATCTATTAGTATGTATTTACATAGTTCTAATAATCACTGGTGACATCTAAACGGAAAGCTCGAAAATGTATTATGTGGCGGGTAAGTGCTTTACTGATCGATGCCGACCCATACTGGAATTCAATGATTACCCAGAGCCTGTGTTTTAACAGTGAACTACTAAATACCCAAAAGCAGGGTCACGCTACAAGCGGGCCGGTTTAGATTAAGAATAGAATTATTACACATTAGTGATACACACTGATAAGTGATGTTGATGCGACGGGTAGCTGTTTATCAGAAATACGATTTATTTACGGTGACATTGACGCGAATAGGTTCCCTAAATTTTGTACGCGTTCTGCCAAAAGTAAGATAACTCTAACTGTTAAACAACTAATTTAAACTACATAAGTCTTCGGTGCATACGCATCTAAAAGTCACGACAGAGTGTCTCAGACAGCCAGATAACAGATTCTGAGTTTTTCCCAAAAGATTTTCATATTTTGAACACGGCCCATGAAGTACTAATAATGGTAAGGCTATGACACGCGAAGCAGATATATTATGATGTGGCCTCACACACCGGTACGGCTACACGTCTATGTTGACTATCTAAACTAGGGGACGTATACAGGCTGCATTTATGTAATTCAGTATATCAAGGAGTTTTCTATAGCCAATCAGAGCGTCTCAGAGAATAAATTTGGTTATCGTTTTTGATTACTCAAAGTACGTATACATTACGCTGGCCTTTAAAATGCCACGAACCCAGCTCCTGTTTGTAATATCCAGCACACACTATTACAATGTTTACATATTCTAGGAGATAGAAGAACAGTCTACGGCTAATACGTTTCAGATTAAGGTGAGATGATCCAAAGTAAGTTAAACATTCTCTTATCAGAACGATTTCAGCCTGACATATACCCTGTTAAGCATTAAGCCTGTACACTCGATGTTTATAAATAAGAACAACTTTCACAGCTTCTATTATTGCAGGAATTATCTATCGGATCTGAATGGATAGCATGCCGATGTTGTTAGTTTAAAATAGTTAATTATATATAAACTTCCGGATTGCAAAATTCGTTAACTGACATTTTTGTCGATATTAGATAGTCTGTTCGACATGTAGTAGACGCCATCCTCTAACACCTTGCAGTCTTCCTACGAGGAAAAAATTCCAATTTAGTTGAAACTGTCGTCATGGAGAAATCTATTGAATACTGTTTTTCGAAGTAGCTAGTCTGATGGTAAACTTTCCTTATTACACTGCGAATAGTATAAACGTAATGACATAAACAACTCGCTGCAGAACAACTCCAGGTAATATAATAATATAAATAACTAACTAACTTCCTATAAATTTCCTGAGGATGTGTAATTTGGTTGGTATCTGAGTCATCTTTATGGCAAAGGCTAAAACAATTAGACATGTACATTCAGTGGCACAAGCCAGAGGAACCTCTCATATCTTCTCAACGACAAAGTGTTTGTAATTGCTTAACTAACTTAAGAGCTGCGCAGGGTTTAACTAAGGGAATTCTACTTAGTAATGGACGACGCGACATAATTAATACAGTGGAGAAAGAGAGGAACGGTGTAGTTAGAGAGAAAAATGGAAAGGCAAGGAAAAAGGCGACACAAGCAATTATATTGCGCTAGCGCTTTTTTTTAATATTATCGCTAGTCTGCTTTTGGAACGTTGGTGTTTCGCGTTTTCAATCTGCATCATAGAGCTACTACATATAGTGACCTCGGTCGGTGCGTATCGTCTTTGCAAATGAGATCAATATTACAAACATTTTATTGGTTATGTGGAATATACTTTAGCATCATTTCTTTCTGTTTTTTGTAGTATAGACGCTTGTCCATGCCAGCAGATATGCCGAACTGTCGCCATTCTAACCTACTGTGCAGTCCTCTGCGATATCGTGTTGCGGAGAAAAACACTATCGACTCTTGCGATACAGCGGTAAAACACAATGGGTGATTATCAAATACCACGGCCGTGTGGCAAGCGCCGAGGTAAGTTCGCGCACGCACGGCAATGTTCCAAAGCGTCTTCGGCATCCTAAAGGATCGAGTACAATAAGTGATGACAAGTTTTCATTTGCAACACATCTTGCGAGGAAGGACTCGAGGCGGTGATTGACGATCTAACCCATTTTGTGCCGAGCGTAATTCAATTACCCATTCCTCCGAGCACTGCCATTTTTCAACTTACATTATGCTCCTAGGAAATTACATTATCGGGAGTATCTGTACCGCCGCAACTAAGCATATAGCAACACTGAAAGATGTGTATCGATCAGTGCCTGGAGATCTACCTAAGAGTAAAGGAGTCATTCTTCCGGAAGAAGCCAGTACGTGTTTTGACATAGGCTTCGGTGCTCCGGCAAGGAAATGCTTGCTTTCAATGTCTTAGAATTAAGGAGGAACTCAAGCACGTAACACCGCGAGACGCTCGTAACTGCGTTTTCGAGAACCGTGGAATCGCATTTTACGAAAAACTGAGGCAGATTCGAAAGGGTCTCAAATCATCAGCTTTAATTGTCAGGAAAACATGGTTCTACCAGAGCTGCCTAATACAGCCGACAGCTATGCTGGAATTACTAGAAGAACGCGTCTGGCGCAAGGTATTTTCCTTCGTGTAGAGCAAGTATGAGTTTTGAAAAGATTCGAACACTCTTTCGTAAGCTGTGTTTCGTGGTCCCCACGCCATAGACCTTAAGATCGTTAACATTGCTCGCATTGTATCTGTTAGATATTTTAGTCAAACTAAGAACTCAATATCGCTCTTTATGGTCGTACTTCGATTGAAAAATCACGCACCTGAGTAGGCACAGGAAATCTAGCTTGTCTTGCCAATTGTTGGCCACTCATCTTTACTCCCAGATCCAGTGATTGGATATATTTAGAGAACCGTTAAGTGATGTACAGTAGCAATTGTTTCCGAAGAGAAGCATTCGAGAGTAGTGAAACTTGGCGACGCAGCAGAAGTATATGATTTTAAAAAAGGGGCGATGTAGCATCTGATATTTCTGGAAACATGGCACTTTACCTATTAAGGTGAGAAAGGTTACCATTGTTTTCAGCGGCGCTGGATAAGGAGATGACGGTTGCACCGCAAGCCCTATTGTCTTGAAATCCCTTTTAAAGTGGGGGAGGTCCCTTCTGTGTTCATCTCCGGAGAAACTCTTTGGGTTGCACGGATAAAGCTAGCAAAAGCTAGCAGGGAGTTAATGAAAGCCACCAATTATTATCACGAACTTTTCCACAAATTGATTACCAGCAGTGTTTAGGATGGCAGTAGTACTTACTGATAGTACTTGTATGCAGGCTGATTACGCGTATTGTAAGATTATCCTGAAATGTGTCATAGAAACAATTCTATGTGGATTTTAGCGTTAAACAGAATATTAACTTTCGGCACTGTGTAACCGCAAAAGTATATCTTTGTATATACCGTAGTTTGAAATCTAGATTTCTGGTAATAATATTGTTGTTTAATGACCTCTTACTGCCTTAAAAATTTGAAGATACTGAAGCTAGTGTTTGTATATATATATATATATATATATCCTGTTCAAAATAAAGCAAGAATAAAAACAGTAATCACTCATGTTTATCGATTTTTGCCAGGTACACCAAACATTCGAATTATATAAAAATACATTTAAAACAACATGGTATACAAAGCTTTATATGCTATCCTATACTATTCATACAATGGTTTTACGATATGGAAAAAGCTAATTTCATGTTCATACAATAGTCTACTTAGGGTTCACTGGGTTATTTACTACCAATGATTGCATTGTACACTATAACGCTGCTATTCTCTAGCTAGCTGTTGCGCCAGAAAATCAATCTGTGAGCATTGAAACGCATGATACAGGTGATACACAAGATTGCCCATACGTAGTACAAACACAATATCGACGAAACTCCTGTACCTTGCATAGGCTATGGTGAAAATCGTACATTGTATACCACATTAGATGCCTACCAAACTAGTTAAGTCCTTTCCAAGTATTGTCCGTTATGGGCCCCGCTTGATGAACATCAGGAATTTTCGATTTACCAAGATTGCTTGGAATGCTCGGGTTGAAACGACGACGAAAGTTCTTGGCGAATCGTGACTTCATTTTAGGAGGTGGACAAGTCGGTTGCCCGGTGTAGTCCCAAGACTGTTTTGAGTAAGGCGACCTATGTTTGGCTCAAATGCTTGAGATTTTCCACTGTAAGATCATTCTAGGTTATTCTCACCCCGTAAGCGGCAGCTGGCGCAACTTTAACCGTTTTATGAGGTTAGCAATCGTAGGTGGGTGGATCGATTACCATTCGTCAACGGTCAGCCCGAGCGATACGGGCTGTGAAGGATCACATCTCTGTCATCTCTCTTAAATATCATTAGGTCCGTTTTGATTAGCTCGAAAATCTTACGAGACGACAGAACATAAATGGGCTAAGGCTCGCTGGACAAAATAGCAATTGCTTCCGTGAATAAGTAAATCTTCTGCCTAGAAAAGAACCTGCGTCATTCTCTGGGCTCAGATATCATATCAAGATTGAAAAAAGGAGAGAGCTCAAGTTACCTGTAATGCGAGAAAACGCAGACAACTCCTAGACCCCATTATCGATTGTAACCCTGTTCTCCTGGAATACCATTGCTATTAAGTGAAGCACATTCGAGAGAACTTCGACATCGGCGAGAATGCTTAAGACTTAATTCTTTGAAATAGGGTCAAAAGAAGCTTTAGAGTTGGCGAGAACTGCGCAGGTACATTGCCGAGGGCTACTTAAGATTTGTTTGATATCGGCAAGTAGGATCTTGCATGCGGTTGAACACTCCCCCTGAATCTATGTTCCTTTTTTTGTATCGTACTCAGCAGGAACAGGTTAAGCGTTCTCGCCAGCATATATGAGAGAAGTTTCTAGCAAAAGTTTTTTTTGCGACTCGTTCCACGACGTCGGCCTATCTGAAAGACCATTGCCTTTTGGAATAATGAGAAGCATCGCACCCCGCCACTAAAAAAGAGCAACGCGGAATGAAAACATTCATTGAACAATGTCGTCCAGCACAGAGCCAGTATCACGACAGCCTTGCAGTGTTTATTTCGAATCCTGTTCGACCCTGCTGTTTTTCTTAAACGTTGGTCCTCGAACACTTGACTATTTTCCAGCAGAGAGAACTACTGACTCTACCTTTCGAAGCAAGGAAACCCTCGTAAGGTACGGTATCACCGGATGAAAACATTCCAGCTAACTGGTTGATGAGCACTAATAAGACAATTAGACACGATGCAGGTCTACGGTGACCGAGTGAGTTATATGACTGAAGGTTGGCCTCTCCTATAAAAATAGCCTCTTGCTATTCCACGTATTTTTTTCGTTAATGGCATATGTCTTTTGGTAGATCCCTTTGAATGCCGCCGCCACCAGTGGTCCCGTTTCAAGTTGTAACATTGGCAGTAGTCTAAAGGCATCCTGGACACGACGCACGAGATGGCAATTGTGGTAGAATCACGATTGATGTCTCCTGAAAGCCTCGGATAAACTGAAGATTGCAGAATGATGACGCGATAACGCGAGGAACTGGAAGGACCTCACGAGCCACTTGCAGGAGCTTTTGCGAGTCCAATTTACGCTGTGAAGGTTTATTTCTTTGCAGGAGCGATGGTTCTAATGGAACCTTGAGGTTTAATCCAACGGAAAAGCTAGAGCTATCTTTTTGTATAAAAAGAGTGATTCTCTCTAAGGTATTTGATTTTATCCTTACCGACGTTCATTGCAAGGATATTCATGGCGAAGATTCCTGCAGGACCGACAAATATTGGGATATTACTTCTGGTTGATTATTCAGCAATGGTGCATTAGTGTGTCCCAAAAGACTGACGTCCAGCTCAAGGTGTGCTGGTCTTCCTTCTGTTATAATGATGGGGGCGCTAAAAGTAAGGTCTGCCACATTCTGTAGGCCGCCAACAGGTTTCTCCACGAAGGTCAGACTGCGCGTTTTGACACGCCGCTAGAAGCTGTATTCTGGGGTTACACAAGCTTATGAGGTTGTTTTTTATATAACCGGAATAGGATTTTTCGTTCTGATTGTAAAACACAAAGGCTTCGCTTCTAAGGCAACCGCAGCCCGTTTCCTTCTTCATAAGGCCGTGGGAGGAGTTAATCCCGATAAGTCAGTTGCCCAGATCTCCTCGAGCACAAGGATATCGGCTCAATTCCAGATTTCCAGTACAAGTAGCCCACTGATTTATTTTTAGTGTTTCCTACGACTCTCGCTGGACTTATCGCGGCGGGTTACCGACGCTACAGACGTGTTCCTGCGACATGTTTGTGCACTTCCCTTTAGAGCCCGTTTCGTTCTTATATCTAAAAAATGTTTAACTCGCCTTGCGATGCTATACACGCTCAGTCTAGCCGAAACACTACAATAACTGTATCTCTGGGTTACAATAACTGCCACTCTCAACGACTTGACGCTATTTGTCTAAGACGGACACAACAGCTTCTCTGGAAAGTATATCATTTGCAGCCTTACAGTACGATCCGAAAAGGGAGAAACAGGACATGCAGCTCGGACTCGGAATGTAGCCTTTTCAGTTTCCCATCAAGCGAGACGACTGCGGCTATAAATTCGGTTTCTTCGAAATTCATGCACTCATGACAGCCTGCTGGAAGAAAAGTGACTATTTAGATGTCTAGTCGATTTGGCTAATCGCGTTGTTTATATCCATTTTCATAACTACACATACCGCGATGGTGCCTCCTGGCCTGTCTGAGGGGCTTGACGACAGCGATGCCCACAAGGTAAACTGTCTTTGTCGACGGAAACACAATCTGGATGGTTTTCACCTTTAGTGGTCGGACGCATCGGCTTATTTTCGAGGGTTTAATCTTGTGAAACTCTGACACCGTGCAAAAGGAATGTGATGATTTTGCTTTCTAGCAGTAACAAGATCAATTAGTAGACATCTTACAGTGTAGTCTGACCGTTCGTTTCTGGTGTTATTTATAGAAGGATGAGGTGTAGCTACGCAGCGGCAATTGATCATTAAAAGCTCAATTATACCAATAGCTGTTCCAATAGCCATCGTGCAGACAAACAAATTCCGATTCAAGTTATCAGCTCTTTATTTAGTGTATATATCCTTACTGTTGTGGGAAGAAGTCAGCCGCAAGACGAGCGGACACAGGAAAAAAAAATAAATAGTGGTCACGGCTAATAGGCGATAACTGAAACGGGAATCTATACACCTAACGGAACTATCATCCTTTACCATTACTACAGATCAATTACAACTTCATCAATTAGCCGTTATAAAAATGACATCTGCGATAAAGTAGAAGGTAAAGAAGATAATCCGGAACTTCAATAAGTCAAATAGAAATAGGTATGGTTGTTATTACTATTTGGCTACTGAATGACTTTTAAAAGTATTACGATTAAGAATAGAATATAACGAGTAAAAGCAGCGAAAAAAAAAAATAGTCCTGGTTACAGTAATTATATATTTTCTATCCAAGTTTGGAAAGGAATTGAATGTGCCTCTCACTATATATTTAGATATAATTGTATTATATTGAACTGTTCTTGTCTCTCATTGCATCTGTGGAAATAGTCTCATGATCATTCTTTCGTTTCCATCGTAAGGATCGTGTACACTCACTCGTTAAGGTTAACTGTGGCATCCTGAATAAATAAGTAAGTAAGTATTAACCGTTAAAATCGCACTCAGACGGTGAACCATAAGGATGGACCCAAGTTTTTTCGTTACATCGTTACGGTGAACTTCATCTACCAGAAGACGATGGCCTACTCACACAGGTGGTGCGTTAGAATTAATGAAACTTACTTGATTTGAATTTTTATGAACTGCTCATAGTACTGCAACGGTTAACAGAAGAAGGCTACATACGAAAGTTATGGCGCAAACAAATAAAGCTGACCTTGAAATGGAATACAGTTAAATTAGGCGCATCATAGGTCATGCTTTTTATCTAGTAACGACCGGTTATAATGCCAGACGAAATAACGAGATTAAATCTTTCTTATAGCCTAATCGTCCGTCAGCGTTCCGACTTTTTGAATGATTGTCTAACGGTTGCCTGTCGCCATACGTGCCAGTATCTTAACGTTGTTTTAATCAGATCCAATATTGCATATTCCTTAATAAAACTAGTCTGATATCGAAGAACGCAATGGAAGGCAAGTTAACTTTTTCCGTGTTACTCAGGCACAAGTTGATGCTGGATGGAAAAGTGCACGGCTGTAACTCCCACGACCAACTGTGTTTGCCAGTTGGTGCAGCTATTTCTAGAAAATGTTTCACAAACGACAATAGAGCGGCGTTCCATAAGATTAGGAACACGTTGTGGTCTAGGTTCGAACCCGAGAATAGATAGGCAGAAAAATCCGTCTTATAACGCCGATACCGGATGTAAAACCTAAGACATAGAAAATAGCGTCTTGTTTCATTCTATATACTTAGAAGATTAACGCAAAAAGGTAAAGTATAGCCCTGTGTCTTACATCTATCACTTTTTGTTGATTGTCGAGGGCCTATAGTTGCATAATATAGGGAATTATGCAATCATGTACCGGTTTTGTTGAATGGGATCCACGCTATGCCGCATTTTCATTTTTATACTTTTTTCTACGGAGCTGTGGGCTGCTTTTACGATAATTTCCTAGACCTAAAAAAGCGAATGAATATTATTAATTTCTTCTGAGTACTCATTGCTAGAGGTTAATCAATTTGTTGTTAATATCATGTTTTAATAAGTGAGGAAATATTTATTTGAAACCAACCTTATCTGAAATTTGTTTACAACTTTTGTAGTTTCATTCTCTTTCACCAGATTAAACCACTGAGTGAAAAATGCTAGTTTAACTGCATCTATTCGAGTGCCACGCAAAGAAAAGCTTGCAACGCTGAATACATCACCAGCGCTAGCAGCGAATGTGACGATGATAGAACGGCCCAAGGCGAATCGACAAACGACCTACACTTCAGCTAAAGGCCAAGCCGGCGTCCACTGCCTGTTGGTCACCGCCCACTCAAAAAGCGAAGCAGGTCGGGTAGAAATCAGCTAACAACGGTAGGAGAAGTAGCACGGTAACGTGGGCGTGTACGCGTGACAGTTTTTTTTTTTGGCAACTTCAAAAACCGAAGGGGTGCTATGCGTAGACAGAACGATGGATGACGTGCCACCAAGAGAACAGGCAGAAAAAGAGAGAGAATGCTTATGCAACACAAGCACTCTCTCTGTGCGTGACCGACAGCACATGCCGGTGTTACGTACCATAAATATGCTTTCTGGCCCCTACATACAAACGGGTGCATATATATGCGCCCGGTGTAAAGACAAGCTTGGGAGCGACGAACTGTCTTTTCTCGCACTTTGTTTCATCGCCTGTGTGAACAGTAATTGTTATTAACCCAATAAACAATGCCATTTTATAAAAAAAAACAATAGTATTGAACTGATTTATATATATATATATATAAGCAAGTCCGATCATCCGGTTCCATTTTCATTTTTATCGTTCCACTTATCGGCTCAATATCTGAGTTTATTGGGAGAAAAAAACTATGCCTATATAGAAAAATGTGTTTAATTGACCGCTTCACGTCTGTCTGATCTTCAGTAGATGCGTCTTGGAAAAAATTGGTGTAATTATGATAATTTAAATTTAACCTTTAAAATTCTGCTTCCAGCTCGACTATATATATATATATGTTATGAGCCCTTTACAGGACTGATGTCTAAAATCTTCACCTAAGCAATAAATAATATTTATTGCTTAGCTATGTATCACCTTATTGCTATCGTTCCATTAATATCGAAGCTTTCCATAGTAGAGAACGTTTAAATATCCTATTCTAACAAAGAAAGTAAGTTAACTTCCGATATTACCAAATAGTTGATAACGTTATATGGTATATATCCCCATATTAGATCGAACGACGCAAAAAGCTGGTTCGAACACAGCACTTTAATTAACTACTATTCTCATCTCACCAAACGTTCGGTTTTCGTCAAGTGACTTGAAAACCCACTACATGGGCTCATTGTCTATTGATCACACCTCGACTTCGGCAGCAGCTGTGATGTCCATATCGAATTGAAAAAGAAAGACTTGCTATGAGCGATTCGGAGCCTGGTCCTGGGGACCAATCTGTCTTCGACGTACCTGCTTCGTCGGTCTGCCATCACGCCCTTTGAGGCTCGGACCATTCAGTTAGCTTGGGCTAAAAGTATAACGCCGGCAGCGAGTAATACCTGCGCAGGTGTCTATTGACTCAAACAGATAAAACGAGCTAAACGTATTCTATAAGGAAGACACCTTTTGTAAATAAGGTAAGTCATCCGCCAGCTACTGCCTGCCCAATCATGCTACCGTCGTTTCACGTCAGGAAAATTGTACGCTATCGATAAATATCTCATCCGATTCAAACATAGCTTTGCAGCTGTCTATCGATAACGAGCGAAGTTTAATAGTGTTAGTTTTGCAACGGAATCACCTTGAATATCTTGAGACCTGCTATCTTTAAGCCACCGATACAGCATTAGACTGAAGCAACAAAAGGCGTGAGAGTCAACGAAGTAATAACATCATCGTTGTTTAGAAGTAAGCGAGCTTAGTACGAAGTTGGCAATACGAGCTGACTCGTCCAGAAAAGATTTTCGTTGAACGTTACATTAAACAGAAGTGAACCAACCACCTAACGGATGTACGTACGTTCGCCGGAACAGCCGGACTAGAGCACTTGATCGGGCTTAAACATGACAAAATGTAAAATTTATGGCTGTGCCAATGTTAATCACCATGTTGATAACGGATTTTGAGCAACTAGCTTTCGTTGCGTTCCGTACGACGCTTCGGAATATATTGAATTGGACCACGGGCCATTCACAAGCGTCTGAGCAACCACAGCCGCTGGACTATATTTCATTTAATTATCTAAACGTATTTTTAAAGAGTTTCTGTTTAATTGCTTATAGTTCACGACCTCGTTAGTTGCTATTCGTATTATCAATTATCGATACTTAACTCTCGACAAAATTGCATATCGGAAATTCGTCATGAGCTGGATTCGAGCGTAAAACGACGCTGTCGTCCTCGAAGGTCCTTGACTTATTTCAGTTGCTTTAGGAAGTTTGTGCTCAGTAAAAACGTCCACGAGATTCCACCAAATATCCCTTACAGAATACTCCCGTACAAAAAAATGTAGGGGCTATTTAATCTGGACCATGCGCTTATTGTGTCTCTGAGCCTCACGCTTACTATCTGTTACGTTTCAAGCATCTTGCGTGCGTGCGAATTTGCAGAGGTCCCTTTTGCTTTTACGCCCATTACGGCGACTGTTATTCGATGCTGCCTACTCCGCCGGTGTACAGCCTAGTACGTCGCTCCCCCGAGAACAATTAGGATAAAAGAGGTTCTGTTGAAGGCGCCAGACGCTGCAGTAACTCCGTTTTACTTTCGTGACCCCATCGAAAGGTTTAGCTGAAAAATTCTCTCGTTCTGCACGCAATGATTTCTTTACCTGCCTTAAATATAACGATGCCAGGGCTGCCGAACGATCCGCTCTGGTCTGGCTGCAAATTATAGCATTTCTGTTCTTCAATTTGATGCCATTTAGATGAAGCTATTGGTGGATTGAATCGACGTAACTTGCGCTACACACAATGACTCTAGCTGATTATCCTAAATATTGAAGGTAAACTCAACTCCTTAACGTATGCGGATCGTATAAAGCCACAGGGGGAGTCCTGCAAGCGGTTTTGCTTCATAATAGAGCTTACCCCTTCTTCAAGTCCACTTCCAACTCGGAACTGCCTTTTCCTTCTATCTTTGGCCACTTTTATTAAACTTGAAATTTTACCTGTAAACTTTAGCCATACAATTAACTAACTCTTGCTGCTGTGGCGCTTACAATACGCTAACAAGTATCAAAACTGAACTCAGACGGATCAAATATTTTATTCAAGGAACTATTTTCTATTGTTGTAGGTGGCGAAACGTACGCCGAAAGAACTTTCTACTTATACGTTCTATGTGGCCATTACTAGTTTCAAATGAATGTTCTGAACGTCACGTCCGGTATCGCCAATTAATCACTAGTTTCGGCGGCTGGCTCTGGTACGAAACGAAGCGCGCGCCCACGTTCGGTGTCAGCCCTAGAGTTCCTCACTTGTCCTTAATTTTGATAAGCAAAGATTATTAGATATGATTAAGTTTGCTCTAGGCATTGACGAAGATTTACATACATATCAATCCTTTAAGGGGCTAAAGATTTTTTTTTTTTTTTTCACAATATTATCAAGTGCATGCATATTCTTACCACAAGACCTCCTACAATACAGTTGCTTATATATGATATTGCAGAGTATATTTGCCAGATTTGTTGTACAGTTGATGAAATCTGAATTGACCAGAATACTATGTTTCAATGGTAAAAACGATTTCTAAATTAGGTGGACGCACCATGAAAAAGGTACCGAGCGTAAAAGCTATACATCTAGCCACGCAGAGAAATTGGCATCTCGTTGGATATAGCTAAATTGGCACATCGAGGCTTGCTAGCATTACCAGTAGACCTAGAATTTATAGGAGACGCTCTTAGGCACCATCGCTGAGCGATACAAGGTGATAACACATCACGACATGAACCTTGCGGCACAATGCGGTTGAAATCACTTTAATGAATTGCCAGTTTCTAATTCGAGTCCATGAGTTAAATGACTGTGTGCTTGTCTACCGCTAAGCAGCAAAATCTACGGCGACAGAAGAGAACGAATCATGCAATTGTATGTGTATATAGATTAGCTTCCCTAATTGAAATCTATGTTACCATCTACTATGTCTGAGTTTGTTTCGATCCCATGTTCTGAACACTGAAGTCATAAAACGTTTGGTAATAAAGCAGTCTGCAGCGTATCTAAGGAGCATGGCTTAAATTGTATGTAATCTGCATCCCTCAAGAACGAGAGCATTCAGTTACGTGCACAGCCAAACCCTATCGTGATCACCGTCTAGCTTTGCCAACGTAGATGTATAATATCTACTGAATGTAGGTAATTTTCTCAAATGACCAACATTTATTATGCCAGTTATTGATAAGAGTGCAAGGATCGAAACGTATTCTTGACTCTATTAAAAAAAAAATCGGATAGATTTGATCCAAGCGACGGTAACCATGATGGTAAGCTGACTTCTCTCCCAAAGCGTGGCAGACTTTTCTAACGTGAAATGGTTCTCGTCGGATGCTGTGTGACAGTATCGAACAAGATAGAAGCCGGCCGTATTCTGTATAGCTGACTTTATCGGGAATCATTAATGAATGCCGGTACTTAATCGTTATCACCTGGTCAACCGCTACTTTAAAACGGCACACTTTCAAGCCGAGTTGTTTATCTACTCAACCCTATCGCGTCGGCGAAAAAAGCTGAAATGCCATTTGTTATCGAAACATTATTTAATTATAAAATTATGGATGGAAAAACTGTCTGAATGAGGATATTCAGCTCCTTTTTCTAAAAGCGTTTCAGGACAGAATTGTTTTCATCTTAGTAAACAACTATGACACGATTTCTGGTGATATCGTAACTAACTTTGCCCACGTTCCGTTAATTGTTGAGACCAACACCAGAATGCGTGACCATATACATATGGAGAAGTTCATAGGTGATCTGCGTATGATGTGGTAACTGTGTTGACGTTTTTAGTGTAGCTATAGAGATGTTTAACGGTTTTTATTTGGCCTAACTAAGAGATGACGGTTTGTTCTCCTCTCTCTTCAAAAGAAATCAATTGCGTGACTGCGCCCTGTAGTAACCTTAATAGTACGAGATTTAATGGCATGCGATTGTACTCACTCAATCAGATATGCCTTTAGCCAGCCCATATGCTCTGTTAAGTTCGTTTCAGCATATACAGAGCTGACGTTCGGACTTCTAAAACCCAATTATCCGGGTGCGTTTCTAGCTGTTATGGCGCAGCGAAGCACTGTAAAAATCAATGCCTGGAGCAGACGAATTCCGATCGTATTGTTATGGCTTTAATAGAACTAAACCGTGAAAAATTGCTAGCGTCCATTAATAGGACGAGCACATTTTTTTCATGACATACTCTTGTGCATTGCCAGTAAATTAGCGTGACTCGTGCAGCTCAATCGATGTATATGGCGTAAACAGATTTCAGGGATGTGTTGGATGCTATGAATAAAGATACTAGCTCGGTGAAGTGAATCAATCGACTGGCTTTGAAAAAGGCTTTCTAATATTAAAAAATGTGGCTCCTGGATGTGTTGCAGGGCAACACTGGCCGACATTTTTTTCACGTGTCTATTAGTCCGCAGTGATGAACTACAAAGACGGACGTTATACCTTACATTTGTTAATTATGTTGATTTGGTGATGCTTGTTAAAAAGGCCAAGAGTTACGTCGTCATGCCAAACTCCCTAAAAGACGTAATTAAACGATCTGCATAGATGGACACTTATTATTGAGTCAAAAGTGCGATGCACTTCTTCTTAACAGTAAAAATTCAGACTTTCATTATATACTAAACGACATCCAGTTAAAGTTAGGTTAACTCAAAAGGTCTTTTACACCTGACAAGTTCTATTTGTAGTACGAACACGTTCGTTCGTTTTCCTAGATCCTTAGCATATCGGTTAAGATTTCCGGCCGTATATATGAAACTGGAATATGTCTGTGCTATGGTCTGCTTCCTTATGAATAAACAATCTAGGGTCCGTGTGAGATTGACGATTTGGTTATATTTAAAAAAAAAAAAAAAACTAATATTATCCAAATAAATAGATATTATCGAAAATTAAGGGAGTTTTTGAATATATAAAATATAGATTTAAATATCAAGATCCTAAATGATCAAACGGATACTGAAACATTTTTGCGTTTTTGAGCTATCCTGCACTAACAGTCGAAAGAAGTTCATACAGTTGTCTACTCCAAAAATATCCATTATTTGTTCGTTTGTGACGAGTTGCGTGAATAGTCAATTAATGTGTAGAAAAATAAATATGTACGGAATAATAACTTCCAATCGTGCCGTAATGTATGATACGGGATCGCAGTTTACACATAAGACGATTTTTATAAAATATTAAAAATCTTATTATTTTATATAGGCATGTGGTAGCGTAACTGAGTACGGATGTAAGTACGTCATTATGACCTTTTACCCTTTTGTTTACATATCCTTAAAAGCAGCGTACAGGCCATGTACCCATTAGCCATCGCCTAACAGCGGCGATCCCTTTCGAACCTCTGGCAGGGTACCGTTCCAACCTTTGAAGCCTTTTTACCAATGTGCTACAACGCATTTGCAGTCGAAAAAAATATTGCGCATTGACTTTTTTGATGAAAAAAAATTTTATTCTTTCAGGTCACTAATTAGGAAGTCCCACGACTGCGTTCTTGCAAATCGGGTTGAGATTTATCACATTTAATAGGTTATTATATCCTTGTGACAGCTTAGTATTTCATTTATTTACCTGCTAGTAGGGACGCGTGATGAGCTAGGATCCAATTTGGGAATAAATGCCCGTGGTCAGAGCCGACCACATAATGGGACACCTGACGGCGATGCTGGACGTAGAACTCGAAAGATTTTGTTAGATTAATACGAACTTCGTGAGGAATCTGACGCTAATTATTGCGAAACAGATTCGAAAGTCATAGCCAAGGTAATAATTTATTTTTATAGAAAATTTGATTGAGGCTTAGTAGGTGTGTGTTAGCTGTAACATGTATCAATCGATTTACGGCAAAAAAACATGAATTTCAATTTGTCAAAAACAATATGGCGGAAGAAAACCCCTGTTTTGACGGACGGCTTTTTGGATTTGTTCAGGATGGGGGCAGTAATATACGCACGCTATCACCTGAATTGTCATGAATATTTTTTTTGCTCAACTGCAGAAGGTAATACTTAGTGAACTTATTGCCGACCTAAGTGCAGACGGCACGCATTCGATCACTCTTAGTCTAAATGACATTCTCCATCGGAACCAATGGCGGAATCAACGGTTAAAAAACCCATGTTTTGCAAATGTGAATCACCACAAGTAGCCGTCATTTGCCGATTTAACACCATTTTATACAATGTATTGCCAAAAATGTAGCAAGGTCGGTCGCGGGCTCGGAGCGTAATGACAGACCCTGATAAAGACTATTTGTTTCCGTTTGCAAAGGTGTAGTTGAATATGGCTAGACGTAACTGTATGTTGAGTAAAGCGCTACCTTTTTGCTAGGCCGTCCACTATATTACGTTGAAACTAGCATAGTTAGTCTTGTTTGAAAGCGTTTTTCCGCTGTTCGAATCTGCTCCAAAGTGTTTGAGGAAGACCAGCTTGTGCCTTGTATAGCAGCTGTTCCGAAGGTGAACACAAAGGTATATTTATAATGCTAAAGTCATTTAACATTGTTAGATAAGCTACGTTAGGATTTCCTGCTAAGAAGTACTAAAAATTATTTCCTCTGCTAATACGATACTAAGTAAGTTGACCTTACCCATGTACACTGTAAGTCTGCCAGACTCAGGGATGCGTGAAAAAAATTTAATTTTTCATAATGACTCATATTCGTTAAGGTTGCTGGAAGTAATAACGATCGTTAAAGCTGGATTTGGGAATTTATTAACATTAATGGTACTCTACCTGGTTACGTACTCAGGAAGACGTTTGAGTTCGGAATGAATGACTGAATTTCAATTTCCTGCCTGACAGACAACGGGGTATGGTGCCTGTCACGCTAAACAAGAACACGCTATGTCAAAATTCGAGTTTTTTTTATTGCATAAAACATTGATATAAAATCTGACTGACCTTTTAATATAGGCTGTAAATGAAAAAGTACACGATTAGAAGTAGCAAAGCCTTTCTCATTCGCATAGTTCCCTTAGGCTGCAACCCCTAGAAACAAAATTAGCTAATCCCTCAGATAAGAGGCCTTACATATATATACATAATTTAATAACTTCATAAAAGATTTAAACATTCTCAATATGCATCGCATTCAAATTCAGTAATAAGTAAAATTATTTATAACTGAGGTATATTATTTTGTCTGCTTGTTATAAACGTAATCATTACGACACCCTATAATGGGCGAAACACAGAACTTGTCTTTTTTTCTAAAAAATACAATCTAAAAAATTACTTTTACATACCTTTATAATCCGAACATAAGTCCTTCCTTTTAGGGGGGTTATAATAAACAATAAAGGTACTGTATATGCGAAGTGAAAGCAAGTTCAAGTTAGTGTTCGATCGCAGACAAGAGAGGTCTGCTAGAACTCGCCTGTGTATTGCAATTTATGGTTGAACTTACCTCAGTAAAGGAAGAGACGATCACAGTATATGTTACTAACAGGCGCTAATAGGCGCAAAAAAACGTTATTTATCAATAGATCTGCTCATTTGGAAATTAAGTATAATCTTAGAGAAACTTGCCCATGATGAAAGGGCTCTTTTAATACATGATTTTTAGTGATGAGCAGTTCAACCTTAAACATTGCCTAGGTGTTTCTACGGTCGGAGATGCGAGACGCAAGCAATAGGAAGAAGCGATTTAAATTGCCCACTTTAGAGAGTACTGATGAATGATGCGTTACGCTAATTTTCTGTTTGAGTTTAATATGATTGTATCAAGCGTTTTGACGGTTAACAGAAGTGTTGAAATTAGTAGTTGAGAACGTGACCAGTAAGAAAATCGAGCGTCGTGAGTAATACAACAGGCAAACGAGTGGTTATTATTGTGGCCAAATCCGTCGGAAATGGCTAGAAAAAAGGACACACATCAGGCATCCTTAAAATCGATAACCGATAGACTGACCGCCAGGGTTAGTTGTTACCATGTTAGATCTTCCCAGATGTCTTCCTTATGAATTAGATAATTTAATCTACGACAGATTGTATAATTAGAAAAGAGTAATCCATGAAGGTACAAAGGGTCGGCAAAATAGTAATAGACGATGAAGAGATGCATCATTATAACGTGACGAAACTACTGTCGAGCACCGTATCCCGATTTCATCCCTAGTTGTAAATGTAACGGTTCTATCAAATTTGAATAGCACTCAATAGCCAAGATATAGAAGGCTGTCGAATGAGCACCGCAGTACCTTTGAACAGCAGGCACAAAAGCGCAAGTTAAATAAGGTTTCACGCAGAAACAAGTCCTTTAAATGGGCGACTATTTGAAGTTTAAAACGGTTAAGCCTTTGTGTAAATTCCGTATTGAATAAATATAATGACTACGAGCGTCTTAATTCCGCAACGTCTTCAATGGAGAAACAACGCTCCACTGAATTCCGTCAATGACGTATGCATAATATACTATTCGGTGTGAACAAAGAAAGCTATAATATTTGTGTCTGTTTTTGCACTAGGGGTAAAAGATTCTAGTCAGGTGCCTGTACGCCATTTTTTGAAGATTTTTCAAAACGATTTGTTTGCGTTTTACTTATGTCTAGAAAGCATATGTCTTTGAAGATACTTTCAACTGCAAACGCAATCCGCAATACCTGACCAGGTTCTTATTTGTCGTAACGTCTATTAAGACAGCGAATTACTAATTATCTCCTAATAGTCTATAGAAATAGCTAGATCCATCTGTGATGTTTAGCCACTTTCTATGGCGACGGACCTAATGCTTTATTTCATCACCGACTAAAGCCCCCCTAACGTTACTTTCTGTCACGACTTTATTTACTAGTTGCGCTACGAGAGTACTGATGCTCAGCTATCCTTGATCCCACAAGTGCCCCTACTCAACATGAGTTCATGATCAATTGGATTGCTTTCCAAAGCTCGATTGATTTTAAAGTGCCTCTCTTGTTGCTTATCCGCCATCGTTCAAATAAACCTATTCATGTGCTGTGTTCTAGAAATATTTGGTTCGGGAATCTGGGCCCATGCTATATGATAAAATCATAATTTTACTAGGCATGATTACAACATACACTTCGCGTTTTGGTATATGTATATATAGAAATATATATAGAGATATATTCGTTTCCAGCACTTTGTGCTCTGTCCTTCAACAAGCGTCAGTCAAGTAATTTCTCGTGCGTTGCATATTGATCGGCATCATAGTGTACTCAAGCCGTTGCTTGTTTTTATTTGCCTACGCGGACTGGAACACGCATTGCTGATACTAGTGGGCCAGCAGTTTTTATTTAATATACGTACAGATAAAGGATTAGCAAACAGTATCAACGAAAACGAATCTAAATAGATCTAGGAAGAATGAGTAAGAGTATGTTGATGAAGAAATTGAATTTGTTAGAATCGAACAAAGGGAAGACGGTCGAATTAGGACTTTGTTTGTCGTCGTTGAATAGATGCACGCCCGCTACCTGACTCGTGCGGACGACGAAGTGCGGGTACGCGCGTTACGAAACCCATTTTCCTTTCACAATTCATACGCTTTGCAAATCAGCGACAATATGTGAACACGCTATACGAGTGTTATATACGAGCATGGGTATAATGCCGCTAAATAGAAACAGCAGGAACGAAGTGAGCCTCGATACATGAACTGAAATAGTCAATTATCATATGTAAACCAACAAGTTACTTTTATGTTACAAGTTACAATACTTTAATGAATCAACAAGTTACGATTTTCACAAGACAGTGGGCAAACAGCTGTTTTGTGAAAATCGTCACTTGTTGATTCATTAAAGTATTGCATAGATTTTGTAGTCCAGCAATATCGTTGTGATACTGGCCGCATTGCGATCTCCGGCATACACTCTTCACAGATCACTGTGAAAACGTATAGCTCGCATGGTTACAACGCATTACTTCCATGTACATCTTTAAAAAGTGTGTTAGCGCTTCATGTGATGCGCTGCGTACTGCGTTTGACTAATGGAGGTGAGCGCATTACTTAAGCCTCGTTTCGCGCGCCCGCTAGCGGGCTTAGACTGACGTGGCCATGCGTACCGCCGATAAGGATACAATCACTTTACGGTTACTCTTCCGAAGAATCGCTCCTTGGGGAAAGATTTTGTCGGAAATCGCATTCAGCATGTTGCTAACTGGTGAAGATTTAGCCCTCGCTTGATACTCCCTTAGTCTCCTGTCTGTCTCCCTCAAAACGACATGAAAATTCAAATGGCTAAAAAAATGCCGAGGGATCTTCATTGATAATTATGATCACCGTACACTGTGCAAGTGCCGTAGATAATGCTTGATACATATCCTATCGGCAGATCTGAGAAGTAGCCAGATAGCTTGAAAATGGGCGTGATCATAATCATAGCCGTCGCCACGGGGTCTATTGTCGTATCACTATACGAACTCTAGTGAGACCTGAGACATTAAATACACGGAAACCATTTAGTGAAATGTAATAATTTAATGTAACAATTTAGTAATTTTATTAATAGTGTGATTAACGGAAAGCAAAAGGTGCAAGTGCATCAAGTTTATATGAAGTTGCGTGCCGCCTATAGGTTAGGGTTCCGGGTCTATCCCAGGCTTCTTTACCGAAAAACTGATAATCAAAAGATATCAGTATCTTGCTCACATTTTCCGCAGTATCAACGTACGCATCCATACGTCAATATGCATAGTCTTAACACATTCATGTCAGATAGCTATTTACATAAAGTGGTTCTACGGCTTAATGTATTGGCTATTAGAAAAGCAGTTTGCTCTTACCGTGTTTTGAAAAAATGCAACTCTGGATCGCACAAACCTATGACAAATAGCAATTTTGTTATCCAACTTCATCGTAGTTCAATTAACATTCAAGTTGGCAAACATAAAAGCCACTTGTCTAATCTAAGAAATCCCTCCATTTGAAAACACATGGAAAAGCCGAAAGCGTATGGAATTACAAAATGCGGAAACCAAAGAGCACTGAACTGCAGGCACGTATGCTTCCCTAAAATGTTGAGTGGTTATTTCTAAAATCAACAGAAAAAAAACTCGTCTTTTACAGCTCCCGCCGCCTCTTTCAGCTCCATCCTTTTGAGTTTCAAAATGTCTTCGTGCTGAGAAAGCTATAATCTTATTACACGGCAGTTCCGTGAATAGCAGGCATGCATGAGATGCATACGTACTTATATATATATATATATACGATTAAGACGCAGATTCAAACATTTTAAGCTAGCATAATTTAAAAACAATTATATAGCAGGTTTCTCGGGGTTTTCAGAGAGGCGAGCGTAGAGGCAACAAAATGCTATCAGACTCCGAAGTCGTTATGACTTCGCAATTGAGCTGCACAAGTTCAAAAATGTAACATTATTAAAAAAAAAACTTACGCCGGGTGCAACGTCAAGCAAGATCATCCTCACCATATTGGAGCCATTGTCATCTAGATATTCCAAGCCGGCGTGTGCTATCGAAAATATTGCACAGTTAATACAAATCGACAATTACTCGTATTGCTGGCGAGGTACAATGTAGCTCACAGGAATTTTTGCACATACAGAGGATTGACCCTTTTTCCTGTGTTTGCCAAGACATATGGTATAGCTATATATTCCTATACGAAGCCTGTATAGCATAGACTAGCTTTTCAACAGTGTCGATGTGAACAGCCCTTCTTTTAAAAGAAAATCGAAATTTCCTATATTGCACGAACTAGAAGTAGAAGGTCTACGTTAATGCTAGTTTTCACACGACTTCTGAAAAATTCAAGGAAGACTTAAACGAGGCTAATTGCAAGGTCCCCAGCAGAGCTTAAATTTGAAATGTTATCATAATAACTCAAAAAAACATTTTTTATACACCTAGATTTTCGATACAAGAATTAGCATTCGTTTCAGAGGGCAGAAGATCTATTATCAGTCGGATGCTCCAAATAAGCTCCAACGGTGAGCCTTTTCGAATTTTTCGCGCCTTTGTACACCTTATTTTTTTTATGGGCGTTTCAAGCCCTTGCATCTTTGGGGTTTATGGTCTGCTGAACTTTAATTTCGTTGAAACTTTTTTATACGTAGCGTATTTGGGCGACACTTTATCTAATTTACACTTTTCAATACTGGCTGGCGCACGATTACTAGTAAAAATTACTTGCGTTTTAGGCTCCGAATTGATATTGAAACATAGGCGTCAAAAATGACACTTCTAGTGTATATAAAAATATCTGTTTTTGTTTGAATACAGTCACAGACAGAAAGCAGACGAAAAAAAGTCTTAATTTCCGTGTCGCATTCTGTACATTTAATTCCCCGAAATCTGCAATAGAAATTGTGAAAGTACATAGCACAAAAAAACACGTCACTAATAAACAGATAGTACTGTTTTTTTAGGTGTTTGCATGCCTAATACATTCGGTATTATCTGTGATATTTGTGAATAGACGAGCATAGGCTACAATGAACAAAAGTGCAACGAAACTGAATTTTCTGTGATCTATTTTAGCTAAAATAATCGGACAAGGTCATTATCAGAGAAGCTAGTGCCTCTTTCCTATTCTCGCTTGATATTCATATCCGCGATCTAGTCCGGAAAAGCTTTCCACTTCTTTGGTAGTCACGGTTTACAGGGTAGGACAACAAAAGGTCTCACAAAGCTGCTAATCTTTTTTATTTTATTTATAGGGTCACGAAACATTCGCATCGACATCACGTCCTGGAATCGAGAGCTTCTTGCTAGTCACTCTTTACAATTAGCAACAAAGAGTGGAGTCAGAACCGTAAAAGTCAATGCAATCGTGTTTTGAATCCACTTTAGCTGAAAGGCGGAACAATGTGATTAAATACACAGAGCTGTAAAGCAGCTTCGCTAACTCGATAACGCTGAAAATATAAAATATAATACAACGGAGATCGAATTTTATATTTTGCTTTGGGTTTGTGCAGTAACTGAAGGAGAACAACACGAATAGAGCCAAAGATACGGTGCAACATCTCTGTAGGGTGAACATTCTCTCCTAATATTACAGTCCGTTTGCCTAAAAAATGTTATATTGTTGCAATCAGTGCACTTTAAATGATATTTTTTTATGTTAATTTTAATGTAACATCTACTTAGTAATGCGTTATCTTTACAAAATCATGAGAGTCAATGCGCCTGTTCGTTAGAGTACAGTTAATGGGCTTAAATACACCATGTCGATATATTCTTCACTTATATTTTATCATCAATTTAAGTATCTAGATTTCAAATGGCAGTAAAAAGCATTGAGAGATCGATGAGTAACGTGCTGTTGCGTAGTTTAAAACCTTCCCGAGAAAGATCTACAGGAGTTCTAAGGGTTGCTGATACCCTGGAAACTGCTATGGTGGCAAAAAATCTTGGGATATCTGATTTGTGTTCTACGCTGTTCGGTTGCCACAATGAAGTGAATCTCGCCTGCAAAACTTTTAGACTACTGAAAACGGACCCTGTAAACATACACACATATATATATATATATATATATATATATATATATATGTATTCAAAATAGAGTGGAAGTTTCTAAATGGTCTAAACGAGGTCTTCACAGTTACGCGGTCTGCATGTGACTCGTGCGAATGTAGCAGGAAGTATACATATATTCCAATAGGTCCGATAGCAAGACGGGGAAAAGATGAAAAGTAACTACTGTCAAAAAAGCCGTCATTAAAATTAGAAAGTAGCGTAAAACGAGAGATGAAGTTTGTAAAATCATCACGGTAACAATTGCTTTTTCTTTTTTAACTTAAATTAAATTTGGACTCAAAGTATCGTTTGTAGGTACTATGAGAAAGACGCTCTTTTGCCAGTGAAAAGTGCAGAAAAATTATGAAATACTTGTACCGTTTCTTCGAATCACTAAACACATAGGCCAATAAATGTATCGACTTCTTCATACACAGAAAACGTCATATATGGATATATTAGTTTATTAATATAATAGGCCTCAAAATAACTATTAGTGCCACTCTCTTATGTGCCATAGAGCGAGTTAGAGTGAAAAGAAAGATCTAAAAATCGGACATTAGCTATTATTTATTTTTTACCATTTAAGCATTAGTCCTTCTACCTAATTGTTTTTACTTTTAATTGCCTGGTTGTAAACATCATTAGCTTCTGTCTAAGAGTAAGTCTCAAAAGAACATTAAGTTCTCAATTGTACCCGAAAGCACTGACCGTGTAAACAACATCGGCTTTGTGGTTTGCTCCATTCGATCCCATGGGTTGGGGATCGCATTTCGGTAGTGCCTGAATACAGAACTGTCGGAGTCTGAATAGGAACCAGAATACAGAAATGTCGAATAAAAAAGGAAGGACGAAAAACTTCGGTACCTTAAAGAGGAACAACGTAAACGTCAACTTAGTGAGAAACACTACTAAATGATCTACATTATTCAGCTAAACAGCATCATTGTCCATCGGATTGAACTGCGCGACATGTTTATAGCGACTCCTATATTCATATAACACATAACAGGGTATTCTGACAACAAAAATATTTATTTTATTTTATAGCTAGTACATATAAGGGCATAGCAACGCTGCGGTATAATCCTACAAGCATAACAGTCGTATTAGGGTACCCCTGTGTATTGTACGATAGTGTTATACATCGTTTATTTGAAGTAGTGACAAAGTTAGCTAAAGAAAACATTGATTGCAGGAGACAATAGTGTGTTCTTCTATTTAACGTTCTCTTAACGCTGTTAGATAAATAACAGGATGTCAAATTGCGACCACTAATCATAGTAACAAAATTTTCTTAATAAACACGGAATGCTATTTTAATCCTACTGCTACGTACATCTCAACCTTTCTAAAGGCTGTAAGTTATCCAGTGTCAACGGTGGAAAATCAATGACAGTAAACTAAAAATCCTCGTTGTTGGGAAGTTGAATTACGTTAAAATAGTTAAACGCTGTTTTGTACGCGAATAGAGTCGGTCGCTATGATGGAAGTAGTTTTTGTACTATTTTTTTCCGCAGAAAGATATCTCCCATATCACTTCTGCAGGAGCAATATGTCAACGTTAATTGTCTTAATGTAAAGAACGTTCCTTTTCGTCAAGCTCTATAGGCTTTTAAAAGATTAACGTCGAAGCTTGAAATTGTTTAATTTAAATAAAATTTATCGTCGATTACCATTTGAATGGTTTACTATTATTATTATCTCGATTCAGTCGTACAACCGTATCGTTCCAGATCTTTGTGTTTTTCTTATCTTTCGCGCTAATCAAACGCATCGACCAATATTGAACATAAGCTGTGATCAATAGAAAGATATATATAATGCTTCAACGAAATGATACCTGTCTGCTCGTCAGCGTATTTGAAAGCGCTAGCTTCTCCATCCGGTTTACCATCAATGGCAGGTACCATTCCTGGTTGTCTCACGCTGTCGTCATACTTTTCGTCAACCGATTCGATCGGCTGGTGTTAAGCTGTGCGCTCCAGGACCAGGTGGGATATGAAAAAATAACTGAGAGTAAGAAGAAGGCCCAGTAGCAGAATGAAACTTAAGGTAACAGCGAGCGAAGGGTGTGCATATGGGACAAGTAAGGCCACTGTGGATGGGAGTTGTCGTCATCAGATTAAGACATCGCCCCTCACTTGGGTTAAAGAATAAACAGTAATCAAGAAACACGCAGGAACGACTGGATTTTCTGTTAGCTTAAAATAGCGAAGAGCAATCGTTTGTCTAATCTAAATAACTCTTAGGTCAAATAAATCTTAGTTTAAATAAATGTCTAATACGAAATGTAGAGCCAGCTTTCTAAAGAGTATGCTCAGAAGAAGATTCAGATAGCCTCTGCACTCTGTGTCGATCGGTTGTTCTTTAAGAACAGCTGATGCCCCCATTGTCATCAGCATGAACCAACCACTCAGACAAGTATCCGATCCTAATCTTTTTTGTTCGGTAACAATTGATTTCAGATTATTCTGATTATTTACAGAATTGTGCGCTGGACGCAAATCTATTATACTTAATTTGAAAGTATCGTATCCTTGTGAAACGGAATCGAATCGGCCTTTGTAAAAAAAAAAACTAAATGATCACTCGCATCTTCTTAACGGATCTGCTGGGACGAGGTGGTAACAGCATATGCGCCGAAGACGTTTTAATTCGGGATGGATAGGCACTATAAAGCGTACCTAATACGCTCACCATGAGTCTTTTCTTTTAAGTACAAATACACATGTCTATTATAGTATGAATAACATGATTTATCACTTTTTCCATTTGGCATACAATTTTTTTTCCATGTTGTAAAATGTTTACTCGAAGACCTTGATAATTTATAGGTAAGCGTACAAAATGCTAAACGTATATTGTTGAGTCATGTTTGACAGGCACAATATTTCCGCCATCGGATTCGGTCACCCAGATCTGTTTTCGAGGTCTATCGATATCGTAAACAAAAACTTATGCGAGCAGGTCGATAGGTCATTTCGTCATAATTGTATCTGACGAACCATTTGATTATCAACACGAACCGTTTCTAAAGACATTATATATAATTCACTTTTGAACTCTTTCAAGCCGCTTATAGTCAGTCTGTAATAAAGTTTCGATTTTATTAAACAAATAATGTTAGCGAGAAATATTTTCTGAAAGACCCGTCATTTCCGACTTGTTTTGATCGACTAGATAGCGAGCTGTCTTCGCTACGATCTCTGTGATGGGCTTTAACACGAACTACCGTAAATATGATGAAACATCTGGTCTGAAGGTGGCAATGTATGCTACGCTAAGACATTGCATCCAGGAGAGCTCAAGCAATATCTGGTAAATGACATTTTCTCTTAAAACATCCATATAACTAGTATAAAACCATGCGTTCAGATAGAAAACATATTCTACTTCGTCGTGGTTTAAGTGTAGCAAGGTACGAAGTCATCGCAGCTAGTAATGAGTCTGGAAACGACAAGAGTTTCTTCAAAATAGCTCGTTCAGGGTATAAATCATGTAACACGGTGTAATAAATTTAAGCTTTCTGTGTAGATAGCATCTTCTATATTAAATACGTGACCAGTCTTCAAATCCAAATCTCTGTGATTTGGTAGCACCCAACAAAGTTCAAGCCCCACCATTATCTATATTTGTAAGACACAATATTTGTGATCAAAAATTAAACTGTGAGATTCAATCGAGCTTTCTATATAAAATTGCGATTCCAGTAAGCGTAAGTTATCTACTAATGTTCTGCAGCTGTGATTTTGACACGAATGATGAAAAATGAGAGACAGTTCTTATCTGGCCTTTAGAACTATCGTGTCTATTAAATACGTTAGCGTTAACGGTCGCCAAATTCGTCTTTCTTTCGTTAGCAGTAAAGCTATTTGATTGTACATACAAGAAATATATAATGGAAGGTAGGCTTCTATGCGATTTCCACTAAACCCGTCTGCGGTGCATTGAGATAAGTAACTTATTGTTGAATAACAGATCCTGTTACGTTTGATAAGAACTTCGTCTTTCGCTTTATCGATATTATTGTAAACGAGAGTCTCTGCTAAATCGCATAGAGAATGTATTATAAACAATAGGTTGATGTGAGTATGATGTAGCTGCGGGCAATGGCTCTGATTGAAGGTGCAGGACTAAGCCTGTGTAGTATCTTTATTATCTAAGCATATTATTAGTCAATATTAGGTGAACAGGTCCTCGAAATCGTCGATCCTTAGTAATAGCATATATAAAGGACCTGCTCCCATTAAGGGTCTAACTGGAGTGTGCCCGGCTGGCCTTATTTAGGTTTCTACAACAGATCTACGAAACGGCACACAAAACCATACAGGCAGCTATTAACCCGAATAACGATTTAATTCCTTGTTTTTCCTACGTTCCTTGTATTCCTCATTGCTAATATTTAATACTGATTTTGGCCAACGCTGAGAATTGAACCAGCTTGACAACATGATTGATACTTACCTAAGGAAGGTGCGTATTAGCCACTCAAACTGCGTTGCCTTTCATGCCACCCTAGCATAACCCTGTTGATGAAAAACGGTCTTTAGACAAAGGTATAGAGAGCTTCATTTTAAATATCGTGTATGTCGAGCGGCTGAGCTACAAGAAGTCGAAATCTTAGAAGTTTTTGTAGTTTTTAAGAGGTTCGTAACTGTATAGGTTAGGTGCTTACTTTCAAAAGAAGACCAATGGTTGATCGATGAGGGTGGCTCTTACGCAAACGAGCCTATAACAAGGTTTGCCAGTATTATGCTGCTAGTTATAGATACCCCCTAAATTCATATTTTAGAAAAACAGCGTGACATTTTTCGAAGTTGGAGCCTAAGAACTGCTCTTTATCTCAGATTCCTGATGGCTCCTGTATTGCTAAGTCCACTTTGGATTCACTCAAAGAAACCGCATAGGCCCGAACATAAACTTTCCGCGTCTTTGCACCTGTGATCAATTTCGCAAAGATATTATTAACGATCACAATAATATTAACCTCACCAATATATCATCCCAATTTTTTTTATAATAAATATAGAAAAGAAGAACAGTTACACAGCTAATACGAATTTGAGCGGTTCGAACCAAACGTTCATTCACGTTCGTGTTCTGTCATTTAATAGGTTATAAGAATGGAACTTGAAATCGCCTATTAAATGCCGTAAGTTATATGTTACTATAACTTTCCTATGCATTTCCTGGTTGCTTAATGAAGAAAGTAGCAACTAGTGCCCAATTTCAATGTTCAGACTGTTCTTGCACTTCATTTACCGGTGCTAAACGGGCTCGAAAAGGTGGCTATACTAGAATTTTTTTTAAATTTTCGCGCCACTTGAATGGTGTTACAGACACTAATACTGAACAAAAATTGAATGCTGAACCTCCATATATATAATTTAAATATCTATGAGAGATTTGTTTACTAAAATGCAGTCGTTTATTAGTATCTAGGTCTTTATTTGACGGCACCTTCTTTTGAAAATTATCTTTTTCGTGAGCAGCAGTTGCATGGCCCTTCAGAAGGCGATTTATTTCGTGCAAAAACACTTTAGCAAAGCCCCGTAACCTGCGTCTACGCAAAAACGACCCTTGGTTTGTAATGCATGAATGGTGCGTTAAATGCCGGCGATTCCATTAAAACTTGTATGTATGACCACGAATACATAGTTCATTTACGGTTACTAGGTAACAAACGGTTCCTATATAGTTTCGTTTAGCTGAAACATATTACATTTTGAAGAGTCCTTTTTATTTGCGACGAATTATAACGTAAATTCAGGCAAATGGTAAGTTATCAGATATTCTAAAACCACTGCTATAAAAAAAATATGAAAGATGTTCTTTTTCAAAAATTAAAAAACTTTCGGTTTCATCGGACGGAGTTTTTGACCGGCAATACAATTGCTGCCCCAGAAAAGCTATCAACGCTGTAACATTTTTAACAAACCTGTACGTTTTCAATACTTGATAACGGTACTGACTTAACTGGGCAGAAATGTTGAGAAAGTAGTTTTACATATCGTAGTGCTTTTCCATAAAAATTTGTTCAATGGTCAATGCAAAACGTGAGCCAAACAGGTAGGTAACGCACCACGGCAGTTTAGTGGTTAGCCCTATTAGTTCCGCGGCCGTCATAACTCTCTTTTCGGGGATGTTTGCGTCAAGAAATATATCTCGCAGCACGGAAAGAGAGAATCTCAATACAAAGCGATATCCTTCAACAAAACTTCACAGTGCAGGAACTAATGCAATGTCTAGAACATCTACGCAATAAGAAAGCAGACAGACTCTGCAACGAACACCTTAAATGCGCCGTCGTCCTGGCATTATGCTAGAAGGCACTATTTAGTAAATGTTCACATACTGGTATATATATATATATATATATATATATATATATATATCTCAGTGAAAAGATGCTACCCTGTTAGTGATCTCCAAACGAAACAGCGACCCAATCACATCGTCATTAGGAGAGAGAATAGTGAAGAAAAACGCTTGTTGTAAGTTGCTCTTCGGCTTACTGACTAAAAGAATGGACAGCTACCCAAAAAAACGTACACGGTGTCCTAACGAAGAAACATGGGTTCCGAAAAGAACGCTCTACAGAAACATTGTACAAGATCCTGATGGCCGACATCAAGAAAGCATTGGCTACCCTTCACAATACTCTATACACGGCGTTCGTCAACTTTAAGGCAACCAGGCATTCAGGGACAAGATTTTGCTTACGCTGCCCGGGATGGGTGTCCATATGCATGTGCTTAATTTTTTTCACCGCGAGCACACAGGGAAGAATAACCATCGACGATAAAGTGGCCAAAATCCCACCTTTCATACAAATGACTGGCCTGACTTACGAGGATAACTTAAGCCCACTCTTATTATGAACCTTGCTAAAGGGCCTCCCTGCTGAAATAAGAAAGCAGAAAAAAATACTCGACGTTATCTTGTATTTAGTGGACTTAACAATATAGGGGTCAAAACGGTTCCAAGTACGATATGCTCTACCTCGTCTTTACGCGGCCGTCACATATTTCGCACTGACACTGAATCTCTCCAAGGTGGAGACGGGAAAACTTAAAAGGAAAGCAAGGACAATGATTATTGGTACCATCTACCTAGCAGGGTTGCTTCTCAACTATGTAAACCAGTCCTTGTACTCAACATTGCTCTTCTCCGCACACGGCAGAAGTTAATATGCACCTCACCGTAAGATGCAGGGAAGCAGTTTTCGACCCTTCACCGCTTCCCCCCGCAACCGTTTCCCGCTTGTTACACCTTTTTGTTTCGAGTTCCACGTTCAGTATTGCCGTTAGGCTTTCCATCAGACGGTTGGCTCCCAGTACCCAGTTCGCAACGTATTTGATCTATCCCCAGGTTCGAACCTAGACAACAACGCGTCCATAAGGTTAATAGGCAGATACTTCGTCCACTAAGCTACCTCGTTAAGCTTGTCAGACCTACATATGGGATACGCATAATTCTGGGAAATTTTATAGTGGACAACCTCAGACAGCTAGATCACGTCAAAGCTTTTTTCCTCAGTGTTATACTAAGACTTCACATAGCGAACCAAAATCGCCTTGCCCTGCTATCCGACTTACCAGTGCTATCCGAGGACCTACGTCGCCGCCTTGAGCTTCCAGCAACGGAAGCCTTCAGGAGTAGTCTTAAGAACTAGGAACAAAAATCCGCTGAGATTGTTGAGGATTTCGTTGCATCGATACGACGAGGAACAACGAGTGAATAGGGACGAACCAGCTAAACAGACGTATCGTTCGTTACTTGCTTTGCTGTGCATGGGTTACCAATAGACTCTGCACGGAGCCAGGTTTCGACGAAACCAAGGATACATATTGACGTTACAGATATGGGGAAAATGTGATAGATATTATGCCTCTCTCTCGTTACACCCAACAGTATTTTTGAAACATCTGGCAAAGCTCTTGAAAAAAACACCTCAATAAAATTCATGCAATCAGTATGACAGAAAACTATCTAAATTGTTCTATATATTCTCTTTCTGAAATTTGGAATATTGAAGAAGTTTTCGACTACTATCAGCAAAGAGGATCAACTGAAATTTGATTGATTGCTTTTTCATTGCAGGCGCTGTAGTATCACCCCTGTGTGTTAGCAGTCGGAAATTCTGTGGTCCCGTCAGTAGAAAAAACCACAGACATATTCAAACAACGTCAAAAATGCCTATTTAGTTCATCTAAATAGGAGGTTTACAGCTGTACCTTTTAATTTAAACAAATTGCAATATGGCGATGAGAACCGGATTCAAACAAGGCACACAAACTGTCCTAAAGAATTAACAAAGTGGCGCTCTCTCCACCAACAGTTCTCAATTGCTTTCTCTATATCATGGAAACAAATGGGCTGACAGCTCTATAAGCAAAGGGAGATTTCGACTCGTTCTGATGCTGTAGCTGATAACAGAGAGAAGAGTACCCACGTGTCAGCAATTAATTACTCGAAAACAGTCGAGCAACCCTAATTTCAATATGGAGAGGTATTCAAGACTTTTGTCAAGGGAGAATGAGCCTCTCGCGACGTAAACGTGAACGTCCAGGCTACTTCATACATAATAGCAGGCCAATCAATAAAGTTGATATGGGCTTTACGCAACAGCTTTCATTACTCGTGCAACTTCTGACAATGAAAAAAAGATATGTTAATATTCTACTTTGTCACTTTATAAGAACTACAGTGTGGAATCGTTAGAGCAAATATAATATTGAAAATCGGACTCGTATATACGGATACCTTTGAACACCTTCATGTATGTCGTGGCGTATACAATGAATTTGGACATCTTAGTTTTTTAGTCTTAGTTTGAACGATGTGCCCAACTTTGTCCCAACGATGTCCAACTTATAATGTAAAGGTAACATTGAGGACACCGCTAAAAAGAAACGTAGTTTCAATATTGAATGTCACGTTTTTATCCATATTGCGCGTTATCGCATTTTGTACTGCGAGATATCTGCCGTTTCATTACATTGGAGCTGACAAACATCTGTCTCTTCCAGACTGTGCTTCTGTTACAAACAGTTCAGCCCATCCAACCACTGACTGCGGAAGCAGTTGTTCTCGTTTGTTATTGGCAACATCGACCGAGAGCGTTATTCACAATAATAACAAAAAATAAAGACTACACTACGTCGTTTTGTCGCTTTTATTTTTTAGGGTCGCCTAATTTTATCATCTTGGCCTGGACATTTATCTGTGGGTTTATAGAAACCCTTTGACAAAATCAAATTTCACTTCTGCCAAGATGTTCAAGACATTGGAGCTATTGAATTATATAGATGAGGCCTTATTATATATAGAGACTGTACAACGAATGACTGTACAGCGTACCAGAGCACACGCTGGTTGACAAGCCAGCTTTTGCGTTAAATATCAACATCAACACAACAACGTTATATAATGAAAATACTTCGAAAACTTTGTGTAAACAATGACCAACTGATCAACATAAGTTAAACGCGTAAGGTTTTCGTAGGTGAGGAGGATGCATGATTACAGAACTTACATAAACAAACTTAGTACTGGTCGAGTATACCGCAAGTTGATGCCTACTATAAACATCGGGCATTTTAAATAGTGTCAAGAGTGGAGCGTTTTGATTATATATATATAAGAGGTTTATACGTTTATACAACATAATTATATTTTTCTACACACATACGCATATATATATATTCTTACGTGCCTTTACGAGAAGCAGTTTACCTCTCGCTATGCACGCAAACGATGTAACGGAATGTTTCAAAATGTCCAAAAGAAGGCCATCGTAGGCTTTACGTATGACTATCTCCGTCCACTCGCAATATTTCCACTTAGTTGACAGGAACAACGTCAAGCTCACGAAGCGCATAAATGTGTAACTACGCTGATCTGAGGGAAGTGCTTCATGAAAAACTAACTGTTCGTATCTACTCTTTTAAATCTACACGACAACGTAATCTAAAAGCACTTTCTTATACAATGTTTTATATAGTATAACATTATTGAGTAAGGATGACCTGATTGAATTCAAATGGATCGTTTCACACGATCGATTATCACAGGCCAACAATTGGTAGCGCTCGGATGCGGTGTCTTTTTTTTCACAATGTACCTCTGTTGTTACCTCTGCCACTTTTAAGACCTCTTAACGAGACAAGTAGGTCATTGGCCTAACAATACAATAACAGGTACAGATTCGGAATCCTGCCTCTGTGGAGGTGGGTAGACAACGTGAGGAAAGGAATTTAGTAGGCGACGTACAATATGCCTCTGGGCAGAATTTCACGGGCGAACGAAGCCAGTGGGCTATGATGCGGTATGACTGTTTTCTTGCTTGCACGCAAACCAAGGCGTGTGGGAGTCCGACATTTTTGAGACTGCTGGCCCGTGTAGACATGACTGAAATATGTTTGAGAAAAACAGGTTCTTCGCATACGTACAAGGATCGTCTAGTGGCCCTTACGCACATTTCTTCCTTACTACGTCCATTATTCTATTCATAGTTGTTTCTATTTATTACGCCGAATCTTATCAGCCGCGATACAGAATCAAATGCATATTGCGCTTCGTAATGTTAATAGTCGCTCTCAACTTAACGCAGTTAGAGAAAAAAGAACCTTTGTAACTGCCTACTTTATTGTAGGAATTGCCATATATTCAGTAACTGCCCCAGCGTAATACTGTTATAAGGACTCGACAAAACAAAGGCTCGGTTGGGTTTCGAAAGCCAAGCGTAATAAAAACATATAATGTACGTGTTCTATCGTAAGTGAGTTTATGTGGACACATATATGTAAACATTTAGTTAACATTTAACGCACGATCATTTTATTGCTTCTAGTACTACTTCCTTAATAGTGAAACGGTTAACACCTCTCTGACGAGGAACGAAATATTCATAAAGCGGTAAACTGCCTTTGGGAAACTTGGAACAGATACGTCTTTTCGTAACATCTTGTCGTAGGTATTAAAATAATAAATAACAGCAGTGCTTATATAGAGTGTGAGAAAAACGAGAGTCTTAGATTTTTGTTATTAAACATACTGTAGTGAAAGATAACCATTAGACTATCTCACAGATGTATTCCAAACAAGTCAATAAAAATGAATTATTAACAGGCGCTTACTTTTACCATGATGTGATTCCTACACATCGTCAATTGTAATTCACCAATTTTATGTTACGTGAATTTTACGTGAGGTAAAATACTCGACGGAACGACGTTCCATGAAGAGGTCATATCTTCTACCGTTGGTGGAGAAGATACTCAGGTGACCAACCCGTTTTTCGAGGATTTATGACTCTAATTACTTGAAGCTAGTCCTAATTGTCGGCAACTGACTCCACTGAACTATAAAGCCAACAAACATTTACTCGGAAAGGAAATAACAAACTACGGAAACAGGACGATGCACGCGTGGAATCGAATTTCGTACAGTTATTGGTATTTAGTAATACTACAAACACAAACTTGAATATGTTCTAGATAGTTACTAGAGCTTTTACAAAAGACTTTTGTTATTTTCAAGCCAGCGAATTTGATTTATTCAACCGCACTGATGCAGCGATATGAGGTGTAGACTTGCAATTGAACTTATTTAATTAGTGTAATATTATCATAAAATCCCAATGTGCAGTTACCTAACGGTACTTCGCTAGCTTCGTAGCCGTTAACGAAGTTGACGACGTACAAGTCGTAGTTAAGTCAAGGAACAACTATACACGTAAAAAACGTCTCATACTTGTACCATCTCATTTTGATTTTGAATCCTCTAATACGCAAAAAGTACCCATTTTTTTTTATACACCATAGTGATATATGTACGCCTACAGGCACACATTATGTATACTCACTTTTAGGCTTGGTCCTCTTTGTTTATGCGTCAGCCGTTCTGTGTGCCGAACTAGTAGGCCTAATGGTCACACTTTATAAATAATACTAGCACCAGTATTTACGTTTAACACTATCAAGGCCCTTGAAGCACCCATGAAAGTAGCACTACTGAAAAGCGTGCAAGCTCTCTCCCCTTCCTATCAAGCTAACTCAATGTACTATGCTCGTGAACAACCCTGCATGCGATAGGTGATTCATGCAGTCAGTCGAGTCGACATATATCGCGATAAGCCTGAGTTCTGTGCTACGTTCTATTTGTCTTGGACAAAAAGCACTCTTGCTTAGTTCTTGGGTGCTGTGTGGTAACGATATACGGAGTTGCGAGCGTGTTTACCTTAGCATATTCAAGTCTCTTTTCCGAGTAGGGCGCTTCAGTACTTGGCGACCGTCTAACATTTTACGTTTGTAGCCGCAAATGAGCAACTTCGTATTGCTTCGCAAGGTTCTTGATTTTTAACTACAGTAGAGGTAAAAAGGCCTCGTACCGCAAATAAACACATAGGACTACCGAGGAAACCACGTAATACTCCTGAAGTTCTAAGGTATTATCAAAAGCAAGGAATACATCTAGATCAAAGATAAATTATTGGTGTATTGTCTTAAATCGGGCTGCTGACGGCGAATCTCACAGAAGTTCGCTTCTTAGATAGTTTGGATAAATAAAAAAGTGTTGAAAAATCCTGTCAATTCTTCATAATGAAATAGTTGCATGGCTTTTCTCATGAGCTATGCATTTAGAGTGTGGAGGTACACCCTTCGTGTATATATATATATATTAT
>NW_019214554.1:0-110239 GCF_002532875.2 Varroa jacobsoni
ATATATACCGTTACAGTCGAAAAAGTTTTTGCCTCTTGTTATCAACTCCTAGCGATAATTTTTCTAACAAAGATAATTAAAGCAAGTAAGCGAGCAGATTAATGTTTAGCCTGGTAAAAGTTTGACGTTAAAAAATAAATAATATTAATGTCTATTATGTACTATTATTGGCAGAATTTTATAGGATTTGTACCTTTACAAGTACATTTAGCAAGTATTGTTAGGCACTCGGTTAACGAACTAATTGAGTTTTTTTTTGGCCTTCTCCATTAGCCATTATGTGACACCTATTGATATTGTTACCCGTTCTGTCGTCAATAATGCTGAAGGTCAAGTAATTAAAATGTAGAAACTAAAATGTTCACAGATCCGTGTAAGGTGTCCCGCCATTTTCCAGAAAAACGGGAAGGGGATAGGCATTATAGGAGCTGATGGCAGTGAGAGAGATGAAGATAAAGGCCACTCAAATATCGAACGGTTTTTTTAGAGAGGGAAAGGCGCTAAGAGTTATGAGGTTTTCGCTGCGGCGTTGTGTTTCACGTCCGCTTCGAGTTTAGTTTAACCCTTTGAATGATCGCCCATTCACGGACGCTTTCAACGAGATGCCTTTATTCTTCTCGTTTCTCTTTTTCGGACTTCTTGTCGCTTGAATTGACGCCGATTAACCGAAATGTCTCATGCAGAGCCGATATTCTTGGAAGCTGCGAAAGCAGAAAACTGCCTCCTGCTGCGCATTGCCAAAATACGTTCATTGTATGTGTCGGAATTCCCTTTCACATTTTCCCCCGGGGGCTGAGGAAGCTGCAATCGGTCTCCGAAAAGCGTCAGAATTCAACCGATTCAAATTGCAAATTCCGTCTGAGAAATTTTAATCGACAGAGTCCGATCCGTTTCATTTGGCAACAGTGGTGACGATGGTGTCTTCTGTCCAGTTGCATCACTGCAGTCGAATTACGTCTGTTATCACCAGAAGAACGCGTACCGTGCAAGCACCGGTACTTTCTAAATACGCGATTCTCATAAATAACACACACAGCAGAAATCTCATCTCGGTTGCTTGTTTGTACCACGAGACTGCGGTGCCTGTCAGTGCACCTGGCCATACTATTCACAGGCCACTGAAGTAGTCGACATGAAAAGTTCATCGTAAAAGACTGTATACTCTCTCTTAAAAAAATAAAAAGTAAAAGACAAATCTCTTGAAGGTCTTTTTTCGATTTTTTAGCATTAATTTCAAAAACACGCATTTGTCGATACAGAAACGTGCGTGTGTTCTTTAGGACTCGATAGCTTTGGTCAAAGTTTTTGAAAAGAATTTTCTCAATACTCTCATCCAGTGGATCAGCCACGTTTCGTTTCGTTAGAATTCGAAAACTGCGGATCTTTTGCAGCACGCAGCTATTTAAAAATAGACCATAATGAGCACGTGGTCTGGAACATATATCTTAGATTGTCGCCGTAATGGCAACGTTCTTGTCTCCAAACGTTCCATACATATAAACTTTTCTATACCAATATTTGAAACTTTTTAGCCGTGATTGTACTCGCAATTGCCACTCTGAATCGTTGCAAGCTATCTTTTCGACAGGATCGATCTAACATAGAGAAAGAAATTGCTGAGCATTTTTTATTATCGGAATTGTGTAATATCAAGCGTCAGAAAAACATTCTATCAAAATACATTCCCTTATTTTGATTGTAAAAACCCTTTTGTGTGAGTAAAAATTGGCATCTGTTGACGGTCGACTTAAATGACAGACAATCTTTTGCCTAGAATGGATGGGCCATCTCTACCGCTCATATATAGATGATGGGCAAAATTCTGAATATATTTCCTGATGGGATATTATAACTTAAAAACTCTTAACTTAAGGTTAAACTTCAAGGCCGAAGACCGCTTTCTTGGTTAATACACTTGAAAGAAGTTCGTTCAAGACTCCTAAAATAGACCCGCTTTTTTCCCTGTACAATACACAAAAAATCTTCTGCAAAATCATTTTAGTAGGCGATATACTTTGCTTTATTGACACATGCTGTATATACACATGTGACGAAGCACTTTCTGGACTTCACGTCCAAACTGGCTCATACAGGCAAGGAACCATGTTTGTGTTTTCCCACGCGTCATGTGGCATTAATTGCTCGTCTATTCGTCGCAGTGGTGGCCTGGCGGTAGCGAGTATAGTATCATAAATTAGTTTCGAATAAGTTGCATGCTTAAATCTGGACATCAGCGCAAATCGTTTCTACGGAGACATTTCTCTCAGAAAAAGGGATCCATTTCATAAAAAAACTTAACGTTTAAGTGGCGAATTTGTTGATATGCGGTTACATTAAGACAGAAAAAAAAGTAGAAAACGCCTAAAGCCTATGCAGTACAGGGGCGAATGGTACAGACCACACGAACTTACGCACGGAATGACGGGTACGTAAGGTACCCGCGTACAAGTTCTAAATTAGATTATATGCAAACTTCCTTAAATTATGCAGAGGGCAAAAAACGTCAAATTACCTAAAGTTAACTAAACGTGCTGATGACACAGAAGTTCTCTAGACGAGGGAAAATGTTACTGGTCAGAGGGACACATGTATTTAGAAGGGACACCGAGCTCGCCCACCTCATGGCCTCTGTGCCCCACTCGGAAACACTGAAACACTCATAGGCTAAGATTGGCCAAGGCAAAATCTATTCGGCGCCTATTTATTCGCCTACGTATCGCATTTATTCCAGTTAATGCACTATGGGTGTCTCTACGAGCCTTTTAGCAATCTCGTAAAGAAGACACACACCTACACACTATTTTACCTTATTCCAAAAGAACCATAAGGAGAAGCAAGCGAACTTGATATGAAGACAATTAGCTTTATTGCACTGCAGAAAGGCTAATCATATAATGCTGTAGGCACAATACGAATACGTGACTGATCAATCATTATCGATGTTAGTCACCAGATTATTCCTGCGTCGCAGCCTTATTGTGCAGGACGTACATGATATGACAAAGGTCTAACAATGGTAAATTTCGTTCTTCGAAATCACTGTAGCTTCTAAGGACGAAACTAGGATAAAAACGTGGCATGTTGTTGTCGATTGAAAAAACTTCCAAATTACTGAATGACGGAAACAATCCATCAATGGAGGTAGGAATCAAAATATTCGATTATAAGAATTTATGCCTTTTTACACAAATCAATAAAAATAGCTTGGCCTTTTTGGCATGGTAACGCGAACTAGCCAAACACAAGGTGAATCCTACTCGTCATTTATCTAGATTCAGGCAAATAGGACTTATTGAAGGAAAATATTTTTTTGTGTAGTGTAAATACGGAACTACTCGGTAAATTCACATCTGATTCTTTCGAACTAGTGATAAAGATAAATGCAATAAAGACCTTCTTTATAACTTGCATGTTATAATAGCGTGATTGTTAAGTATTCTTTATTTCACATGCAATTGATTTTTCGCAAAATCATATTTATTGCCATACATGTGTAAAATAGAAAAGCTAAATAACTGAAGGAGAAATATTCCCATTGTTTATACTCAAATTAGGGCCACAGGAGGTAAACTATTAGCGAAATGATAGTGTAATAACAACCATCACCAGTATCATGTATCGTATTCAACACGAGGATTTTAAAACCCCTCGAAACACGACGGAAAAATACGTGCATATGAAATGTAACAGACTGTTATGTCATTGGTGTTGAGTCACGCCTCAAATAGGTGCGCGTCTGCCTGCCAGAGGTCTAACTAGGCTCCTGCTTTCCTGGTACAATCCGGGCACAACGTTTTTGGTCAAAGGTCTTTATTCCCTTCCGCTGTATTTTTTTAATATGTAGATGTGTACAGTTTGTTAAGAGATTAATCGAATTTAAACGACGATTGAAATAAGGCGCAAAACTCTGAGAGGAAGGGAGCGGCGTGAATGCCTTTGGAGATTGTAAATGAAAAACAAGTTCTGAATAAAGCCAAACAAGCATTTGTTCTATACAAGCACCTGAGCTACAGATCAGAGCAAACGTGTGCCGATTAAGCAACGATGCACTAGTACAGATATGTACAGACCAGAAGCAGGGGCCAGTAACGACGAAAGATGTAGATCGCCAATTGAAAAAAAAAAGCGGAACCTATACGTACACATAAGCACGCATATACATATGCAAGTTACGTGGAAGACTCTTGACGGCCGCTAACTTTGTAATATAGGATAATAAACGCAAGTTTCGCCATTCCACGCCAAGTGGTAGCGTGATGCCGCTACTCGTAGCGGCAACAAAGAAAGGACAACAGCGTTGCAATAAATAAAATATATAGCCTTAATTATGATAATCATATTTATATTGATGGCGCTTCACCGATTTTTCTGGTGACTAGTCTTTCCAAAGTCTTTCTGTATATCTTTTTCTCTTCAGTCGATGATGACTAAATAATGTAGGTGAGACCCATCAACTGGTAATAACGGTTGGTGATCTGTAGTATCCATACTGTCAAATTCTAAGATCTATATTATAGTATATAATCATCATATAATCATATAACCAAGCGTAAGCAGGCACCATGCATGGTTCGATATACACAAGCCGGTGCTTATTATCATTGTGCCCTTTAAGCCCAAGCCTAGTAACAAAAGCTTCTTTTTGTTTGATACGATTTATAATCGTATGTTCGCCTTACCTTTAAACTAACTATTCATGTTGTTCGGTTGATATCTGTAATAAAACACAACCTTGATGGTTGTCTCATGGATAGTCACCAAAAATAACCAAGTTAGCGGCACCTCTATGAAGTGATATTTGGAACGTCTAAATCTATTCATAAACCCATTGTAATTGTCCTGCAATTGTCTGTCATTGTGTAGTGAACAAATTCCGAAGATGGAGGTTTTGAGTAAGAAGAGTGCAACGCTCAGCTACAATGACCGGTTTTTACACAGAATTATTACTAGTAACAAATAGTAGTGACTCTACGTTAATCTGAAGCAAAGAGACCCAATTGCGTCTATTGAGCGAGACTATCCAACTGAAGCTTCCCGATAGGCGACGCAAAGTCGTTTTTTTTCTGGACAATGTCAGGCCAAATATGGCAGACATAGTGAAAGCCGTTCTGCAAAAACCCGAGCGAGAAGTTCTTTTGCACTCATCGTACACTTCAACTTTTGCTCTTCCCGATCGGGTACATATGAATTTAGTAACAGGACACTTAACAGCGAAGGAGATCTCAAGATGTGGTTGGACGAATCCTTGACGCTACATCTGTGGAGGAAAAAGATAAACAAATTTGCTCAAAGATTAAAGGAGATAGTGGTAAGTGCCAGTGGATACATAATGAATCAGTTTGTTGCTATATTTCGAGTGGGCCGCTGCGTTTTCAGTAAATGAAAACCAGTTTTTACTTATGTTACAACCTGACAGTTTGTACTAAAAAAAAAAATTATGAGCAAAGTAAATATTAACACATTGCACTGATAACGGGTACTTTTGTCTTCATTCAGTTTTTCTTCGTTTGTTCATATTCTTTCATACGTAAATATACAAAAAGCCGCAGTGTAACCTATACAAGTCGGCCAAGCGCTCTAAAAGCAATAGACAATAGCAACCGACAATGCGATGGATTTACGATGCACCAGAATTAAAAAGGAAAAGACATAACTTTAGGAAGAGGTTCTCCTGCGAGAAGAGAGAGTGCTCCTCGTCGAAAAACACTCCTGCTTGTTAAAAACATTACGTGCCATTTGTCCTGTTACTCGATCGCTGTTATCTATGTCCTACTTTACTCCTTTGTTAGTTTTCCGCCATTTTTTGCTGCGTTTTGCCCATTCTCGTCTGTCGTTTATTTGTTCATAAATTATTGTTTTCATTTACCTACTGTCCATCTACCACGAAGCGATTTGCAACAGTTTTCGGATGGAAAAATCACCTAAATGACCCTTCTTGGTTACAGAAGGTAATGGAACAAATCGATGGAGTAAACCAACGTGGTCATTACTATCATCAGCTATCCTCGGCTTCGTGTTGCATTTCCGACTGCGAGGACTGCTTCAAATAACAGCTACAGGACACTTCTGCGTAGCATTGTTGTTGTTTGTAGTGGCGCTATCGTTACATATATCAATGTTGTTCTCGTTATTTTCATGCTAAGCGTCAAGTTAGGGTTAACAGCATTTATCAAGAATAAACTAAATCACTCAGAATAAAGGCCATGGCAGTAATAATAATATTAGGCGAACAGAAGTAAGAATCACCGGACACAGCAAGAGAAATAGCAGAAAAAATAGTTCTATGGGCTGACCGGGGTTGTTTCCCACACGCACTTTGCCACCGCGCTAAGCTTTTGCTCAGAATAAACTAAAAAAAATGCGTGTCCATCATATCCTAGCCGCTTGTACCGTTTTTTGAAACCTAGAAATTGAACTTCACTTAGACTGACTGGCAACCTGTTCGAGATCCAAAAATACAACTGCATAATAATGATAGGTTACTGATGTGCTTACGTTGCACAGACTGCGAATTACATTAACGCTCATTGTGATTTGAAGTACCGACCGTTGAAGATATATACATTCGCTCTGTGTACTGCTTATAGATAAAAGACCAAATCAAAGCCAAATTACCTCAGCATACAAGTTGTACTTCAAAAGCTTTCCTCATATTTTATTTTCGAAGCTGTGAGGGATCCTTCGTTTAGGGATCCTGTGAGGAACCCTAAACAAGACCGAATCATACGCTGATGTGTACAGATGTTATTGAGGGACCGTTTTGGGTACATACAAGTTTCAAAGTCATAAGTTGAAGAAAATCAAAGACATCATACGCGAGTCCCTATTTGACCACAGAACGCCCTTTTGGTATTAACCCTAAATTTGTGAATTCCTAATAAATGTACATATTCAAATTGTAATTTTTTATTGAGCACCACTACATTATAGTCGGTGATTAACCTGATCTGGCCGAATACCACGAGCGTACAAATAAAGTCACACTTCATTTTTTGGTAGACCAGTGAATCTCATGCTTCTTCAAGTTTGCTGTATACAGATTTCATGCTCCACTAGCGACACACTTTTGTTATTTGTTGAAATGCGTACGCTAACTTCTAGTGAAGTAAATAAAAACTCACTGACGTAGAAAATGAGGGTAAGCATATATACTTCGTAGTAATTCATTTAGTACTATTTAGTATTGTAAAAGTGAACGCCTTACAACTATTTTTTTAGCCCACTATATAACAACTGTGCTATAGTAATAACGTTTGTATCACTTATGCATTGTAGTCGCCTGCGCTGGTTGAGCAAACGACAAGCGTTAGGTGTTTACCTGACCTCGGTTTCGAGCGTGTTCTATTGCTTATCGAGCGTTTTGATGCCTAAGTTCAGCTTCAGGTGTACATACATACAGATCATATGGATTAGTATTACCAAATGACTCATTGATTTTCAGCCTTTTATTATTTAAATTCCGGCAAACGAATCCCTTTAACGGCACTGCTATTTTATTTTCGGTGTATTATAGTAGTATATATTATAGTATTGTGACCAACTGTTTAATAAGGTAAGCGACGTCTAAGTCTGTTCTAGTAGCATGTGGCTGCCTCTTACAGGGACCTGTACTGATAACGATAGTTATCTTTTTAACTTCGTCGTACACGAGTGGGTCGCCGATTAATATGCCACAAAGGATCTCCCATGTCTATAACTGAACTAATATTTGTAGGGAGAAAGGTCTGGCAACTGGGCAGCAACTAAAGCAGTCAATTTTTGCTCGGCCATGTACAATGCACCGCTGGTACAGAAAAGCTGTGATGCATGAACAACGAGACGTCCTCGTAAACCTTACTTACATGAAACCTTACAACTTAACATGAGTGTTTCCAAGAACACCTCCACCAATGAAAATAGGTCAATATTCTGTCAGTTGTTATAATGGTGGTCGAGTGATGTAAGTCATATTACTGGGTGTCAGGTCTGCTGCCCGGCCGATATCAACTCGTCGAAGGCAAAAGCAGACAATGGCTATCCTGATAGGACTTTTTCACGCAACGGTTGGTCTTGACTAGCGGCTCAAGTATTACCTGCTAATCACTTAGTTGCCCCCATTCGTTTGTTCTCTTGAAGTGTGTCCTTTCATCGCCGTCATTCGGTTTCGCGAAAAGCTGCTAGCAAACAAGAACAAACTAGAATGACTATTTGTATTAGTACTATACATAAAACGAATAGCATGACCAGGTGAGTTCCGCGAGAGAAAGCTCTGTCGGATACTCCCCACCCAGGACAATGCTTGAGGGTTAGAAGTTGACCGTAGCAGGCTTTGAGATAGCATTAGAGAAAGGTAGAGGGGAATGAGGGAAGGGGGTACAGGAGGCTGCCAAGCGGGAAGAGCAGGAGGCTGTTCCCGCTTGCGTGGCCGCCGGCGCCGCGGGCGGGGTGGGCTCGCCGCAGGGCCCGCCCCCGGGAGAGGACGAGAGTCCGCCGATGCGGCGAGTTTCGGCTCTTAGCAGCCGTCGCCGCCGCCGTCGCCGTCGCCGCCACACTACTACGATCACGATTACCGCCACCATCGTCACCACTACGACCAAATGGCACTAAACACAACGCCAGTTATACCCAGCTGAGGTTGTTCAATAACAGCTACTGATTTTTCAGTCACCGTTCAGCATGAGCAAAGTGGCAGCCTATGCAAACAAATAAAAAACATCAACTGTTACTGATAATTGAATACAATCCTTTCAATGTAATAATAGTCGAATGTACTTATACAGGACGAACGTGGTGCCACATCTTATAATTTGGCTTACTACTTGTACCAGGGAAACAAAACTCAATCGTGTTTATTAGTATTTAAGTGCAACATGTAAGCGTATCTTGCGCTTATACCGCAAATAATTATTAGTAACATACGCGTGAAAGACAAGCAGATCCTAAACTGTAAAATCGCACCCTTAACAAACTCAGTATGGCTGCCGCAGAATTGAAGAATCTATTGTTTCACCGAAATATGGTAAGGGTCGAAGTATGCTCGTACCGTACGGTGGTCTGAGTATAACTGCAAATCGTTCATGGTTTCCGCGGCTCGAGGAACATTGGCTACCCAAGACGTTCCACCGCATGAAGCTGTTCATAGGGGAAAAACCACGTTTTTCCCCTATTGACAGGTCCCAACAGGTGATTGAAAAACTAATCTCACGTTTCGGTTGTAGGTTCATAATTCTGGTACTAAATATTGGTTCAATATGGACTTTTGCTTGCAGAGAGTTATCCGTCTTTTGTCTAAACATGGAAGTGTTCTAAATAACGCACCGCACGCTCTATCTGAATTTATTCAACATCTTTTGTCTCCTGTAGAGCTGTATCAACATCCAGCTTTGGTAAAAGATTTTACCTTATTTCTACTCCCAGCAGCGCATGCGTCATAACAGAGAGCCGAACACGACTGAATCTGGGTCATGGACATCTGCATCGTTTCCGACGCAATATTTACGGGTTGATCCCACGTCGAACACTACAATACATATTGACTTTCTCTAATTTGTAGCCAAAATGCTATTAAGACACCTCGAGTCGGACAGTCTACGAAAAAGGTAGCTGTTAAATTTTAAGCGTAGCAGAGAAGGGGTGACAGCAGTTACAAAATATTTAATCTCTTACAACTTTGGGCGGAAAACAATCAAACTGGTATTTTAATTCAGAGGATCTAACAATTGATGCGTTTCGCGTTTTGTCCTAAGCGAAAAAAAGGAGTCCGGGAGTAATACTGAAAACACTCTTAATGACTTCAATGCACTTTATTAACAGAAAACGATTTTGAATCTGTAATACTTGGCCAGCTTTGATGCTAGTTTGTGATAAATTATGACATTCAGCACTTTTATTAGTGTTTATAGCTCGACAGTCAGCCAGTCCGTGCCTATTTGCAAATCATGGGAGAAAAATAAAATCAAGGCCACTACACTTTTTTTGAGAAGAACGAACCGACTCAAGGAGTGAGTTCATTTTAAATCAATTTATATATGATAAAAAAAAAAAACTCTGTTATCCGTTGTTATTTTTGTAAGGTATGCGCTAGCGCTTATGTTTACTTGGCATGAAAACCAGAATACTCTTAGTTAACTCTTCGTATGACTGCGGGTATACATACATGTATAGCAATGCACATATGAATCCTGCGGACAAAGATATCCACTTACCTATATTTAGTTGCCATTAAATTAATAAAAAAAAAAACGAACAAAGTAGCCACAATTTAGCAGGCGTCTCCAACCGTAACTGTCTTTGAAACTGGATAACAGGAGACCCTGACAATGGTATATTTGTGCCCCAAGGCTCTTGATTATTTAACCTGCCGATGTCCCTAATAGGTTTGTTTCGATGCGAGGTGCACATTTTCGTACCGCCGTTGAAAACCGCTACGAAAGATGTTTATTTGTATCTGCACAATATGGGGTTCATATCCATGTGGAAGCTCGCCTGGCAGCAAAAGTTAAGCTTCTGTCTATAGGTTTTCTACCTGGGAAGCGCGATAGATTTAAGGATCGCATCAGTTATACGCTCGATCAAAGGCGGCATATCCGTTAGCTTCATGTGAAATCATACAGCCCTCTAAGCTGGCATAAACCGTCATGCACGTTTCTTGTTATTAGTTAGCTGGTAGAGGGTTTATTCTTAATGATATTATTATATGAAAATATTGCTGTGCGTCTATAAAAACTAACACTTTTTATTACGAAGAGCGCCACATGAATGTTTAACAGCGTCCGACTGACGCCCGTGCAAAGCAAAACTGTTCGCTTGCCTGTTTTTCATAATAAAACGGAAAAGAACGGGCAACATTGTAGTTATGTTTATATACAGCTATCCCACTTTACTGTGACATCCTGTGGTACAGCGTCAACTGCTCTCTACTACTACGTATAAGGGATACCCGTCAGCGGCAATGGGACGAGGTGGAACTACGCTTAGGATGTAGGACCCTAGAGCACAGGACAGGAAGAGTAACGTGCCACCGAAAAGGGGCGATGAGGGGTAGAAGCTCAGGAAGAGTAGACTGCACTTCGCCATTGAAGCAGCGTGTACATCACCTCAGCTGTAGGACATCCGTCAGCATCCTCCTCCATTCGACAAAGTCGCGCTTGCTCGTTTACTCACCCACCACTAGTAGATGACAACGACTACAGCCCTAGCAGAAGCTGGTGATAGTGGGCTGGCTGTAAGCGAACGTCGGTGCAAGCAACGAAGAGACACTGAAGCAAGTAGACGCAGACTATCTCTCTTACTCTGCACCAGCCCTTCATACCTCCCTCCCTACTTACCTATCTACCTACCTTGTCTTCTTATCCCTCGCCTTGCCGCTTACCCTTCGCCTTGTCTGCTTACCCCTCTTCCAACTTCTCTACCTCTCTACCTAGGAACCTCTTTGCCTACCTCAGCGTTCCCTTCTCGACTCTGCAATAGCGCAGGAGGCCGCAATCGCTCAAGGAGATCGCGGGGACGGTCATGGGCAGATTGTACGGCTGCTGTGCGGGTTGGAAGTCGGTGCGTCCTACTGTCGTCCTTTCTTTTCTCTTTTCGTTTACTCTCACGTGTCACTCTCTTGCCTTTCTCGACAGCCAACAGCCCCGGGCAGCGTTACGAGCTGCTCAACAAACGCCGAAGACGCCCAGCTTTCTCGCCCTTTGCCGACTAGCCAATACACCAAGTTCGGAACATACTGATACACAAACGACTTGCTCGCTCGGCTTTTACCGAAGAGTGGGAAAATCAGGCTTTTTAACGAGATCGTATTTCTTTTTCCTTTTAATATCCGTTGTTACATCTTTTCATCGCATACATACCTAAACCGACACATTATTTTATTTATACAGTTACTCTTTGTGAAACGCACTACTGAAAACTGCCATCCGCATCGCACTCCTCTTAGTTTAGTTTAGACTGCATATGCAAAAGGGCCCGCAATTTGCTTTACCCATGTTGCATGCGGAGCTATAGGATTCAAGCATACTTTGCCAACTAGCTAAGGCAATGGTTTATCAAGTCTCGACACCCATAGCTGCTTTTAAGAGCAGCAATAAGTAGGCAACTACCATTGTCCTTCATAGAAATACGTAATTTTTGATATTATTATCTGTTGGACACATTCATTGTCCTCTAGAGAAGGTATAATATAGTCTATAGGGCGAAAAGTTCATCTATAGAACGATCTTGATGTCATCCACACTTCAGAGTGACAGCAAAATGTTTCTTGCAATATTGTAGTAATACGTATTATTATTATTTATCCAGATTTAGACTCCGCCTGGGGCGGTGGCAAAGGTGGTGTCTATGCGCTTGGGATCGCCCTCTCGCTTCCGTGCCTTGGGCCAATACCCGACGGAGTTGCCCCTGGCGCCATAGTCCCACCGGCGTTTGCAGTAGGAGGCCTTCGAGTGCATCCTCCATCCTGAGCTCTTTTCCCCGACTGCCGGTTCCTGCTTCCTTAAACCCCTACGCCCTAATTTCACACAAGCAGAAAGCTCTCACTGGGAATGTTAGAAGGGGCAACTGGGCTTTTGAGGTTCGCCGTCCTATGTTACCGTCATCCCATCTAACAGCACGCTAGTGACTGCATCGCCACCCGCAAACTCAGCTACACAAGACAGGCAGTCATTGCTTCTACTGCTGCTGCTACTGCCAAGGTGGATAAATACCCTTTCCTCGCGCGACTACCCTTTCCTATATCTGACTTCCTTAAGAGGCGAATATGAAGAACTAACGGTTCGATCAGTTGTACGGCAACCACCGTTGCAGACAGGCCAGACGGAGAACGTGATGCTTTGTTTGATGATAACAACAAACGGACGGAGAGTGGGCGGGATGATGATCATGACAGCGTTTACTTTGAAAATAAAATGGTGCATTCAATGAAATTGTTGACCCGAGCGACGCAAGGATGCTGCGAAGATTGGGACGCACAAACGATAGATTTTTAGTCAATTAAATCTTGCAAAGTGACACAGAAAAACCGTGTTTTAACTCGTCAGTTCTCATTCAGTTGCGGGTAGGTAAGAATTTTGGTGGAAAAAAGTCGGCCAATTTGGACAAAAATTTGGTCAGGGAAGAACTTCAGCTAAATATTCAAAATTGACCACTGATATTTTTTTCTTTTTTTATTTCACTTTTAGTTTTCCGGCCGGTCTGAACGTTGGACACTCTAAACAAAATTGTATCGCTCGGTGGAATCGGGTCCACTTAACCAACCTAGTGACACAAGGAGCCGTTTATAACCCTAGAATATTCATGTACGATGTACCGCAGTTGTTATGAACTGAAACTACATAGCATTTAAATTACGGATAAACCTCAGCAATGCTAAACTGGGGGAAAGTTCATTGTGTTAGCACATTTCGGAGGTGATAAAGGGGAGGACAATATGAAATTAGGTAATTATGTAATTATGTAAAAGTAAGGTTTGAAGTTAATCTAATTGTCACTTTTGGATCTGTAAAAAAAGAATGTATTAGAATTAGGTATGCACAACTCTCTTTAGAATTAGCATATGAATGTCAAGTAAATTATATAGGTATATAATATATATAATAGTATATAAGTAAATTATAGTGGAGATTATCCTAAAATAATATTTAGTTAAAAGTCCTTTTCTTGTTTTATTAATATTCCTAACAAAGATACATATATATATATATATATATATATTCCACGAGTATCAAACACCACAGATCTTTTCCCCGTCACAGAGCACATCCGGCTGAACTATGTGCTATATCGGCTACAACTCCTTGTCCTAACTGTTGTTTTTACAATCATATCGAGCTGTCGAATTTTCCTTTCCCTGGCCGTAGTTGGAAGGACGAACGCCATTTGTGTTAGAAGAACTGAACCTACACCGCCAATCTTTGTTTACGCATATTAGGTGAAGATACGGTCAAATAGAGTTCCAAATATTGATACTGCCGTGAAATCGCCGAGAACAATTGTTTAAGCCCTGGTGACTATATTACTTACGGAAAACAGGGTAGATACGAATGGGCGTTATCCTTGTTAGCCATTGAGAGTAAAAAACACAAAGGCACAATGGCAATGAGCAATAACGGACTTGGAAGTACAAAAGTGAGATACTTATCTCTTCTCAATCAAGTTAGCTGTTAATTACGTTGTAATGGTAAATAAGCAAATGCTAGGTACGAACTTGAATAATTATCATTATTCAGAAGTGCGATACGCAAAACTTGACTTTGAACTTCTTGCAAGCCCATGTTCGCTGTAACTGTTCAGGAAACTGCGCGCTATTGTCTGGCACGTATCAATGCATCAGGGAGCAGCGTGTCAGGGAGAAACCAGAAGCGCAGCCGTGAAACTGCCTCTGGCGAATGGGATAACATCCTTGGTTGAGAAGACACCATAATTACAGGCTGCATGAAAGACTGCTAAAAGACTGCTGCGTGGGCGGATGTACTAGATTGTGTTAGTTTGAGTGCAATGGGTTAAGGCAAAAAAGACAGGCAGCAACGGTAGTCAACTGTTACTCGACAGCCATCGAGCGACTGCCACGGGTCATCCATTCGAGACTGCTGGTCCCCTTACTCTGGCCTTTTTTCAGGGTCCTCTCTCTCATAGCAGAGGCGGGACAGTGCAAGAGGCAATGGTTGCTTTGCCTCTTTCGTGTTGTCTGAACTTCGATAGTTGGTAGTGTGGGACAAGGGTTTAGGAAGACAAGTCCTGCGTACAATGGAGGACGGCCAGGACCACACACGCTTTACTTGATCTGGGTGCCGTTTCAGTGCTGACTGAGCTACGAGCAGTGTGGAGGGCGAGTGGCGGTTACGAGAGTTAGGAAGGAGTGATGCCCCAGGCAGTTTTCAAATTGGAGGAATTAGTTTCGAGAAAGGGCCCAACAACAGGCTCCTCACGGATCTCACGGGCGCACTCTACCCTATTTCCTCTTTCTGGAGCCTTCTTTCTCTCTCGTTTCTGCGATATAGTGCCCTCTCCATCAGCTCATAAGGGAGAAATGAGACGGCGTCTGAGGGGACGAGCTTAGAAGAATGGGGAAAACCAGCCACGAGCGACAAGTAGAACATTTTTGGATCCAAACCAAATATCGCATCCTAGAGATATCATTGCAGTAACGGAAGCATGTGAAGCATTGCGGGTCAACCGAATACGGATATTATGATCGTATGAAGTGTTATGGAAGATTTGATGATTTATCAGAGAAACATGCATGTTTTCTAAAAAAACTCGTAAGAATATACACCTTTTTTGATGATTTCCTGAATAAAAGACAAACCGTAGCTAGCATAATTGCTTTTCAAGTGTGGTGTATTTCCTGTACAATTAATCTATACGGTCCTAATGAGGTTTTTGGGCACCTTGTGCATGCACAACGAGTAAAAGATGATGAACTTCTAAGGACTCCACATCTTCTTAACGCGGTTGTTAAGAACAATCATTGTGGCGTTTGACAGGAGGTTATACTTTTAGTTTAATGAAAGAATCTTCTATTTTGTGCTCTAAAGGGAACTTTTAATGATTAATTTTAGAAATATAAATAAATAAAAAAAATCTATGTCAGTAGCTGATAAAGCCCCACAAGATTGGCTTATATGACGAAAAACTTAAAAAAGACTGGTTCTACCAATAATACTTCAGCACCAGTTAACTAAACCAAATATTATGATTCATTTGTTAGAAAGACTCATAAGGTATACTGGGCAGCTGGCAGCTGGCTTTACGTGGCCCAAATATTAGCACACCATGAAGTTGTGTTTTTTTCGAACAACTCCGCTCTTCGCTTTCGACCTAATGAAAACCTGTGCGAGTATTGTACCTCTCTACGGCTTTTTTACGAAAAACTATTCATGACAAATCATGATCGGTAGTCGTCATATTGATGAAACTTTGTGACGGCAGTCACAACTGCTCTAAACAGTATCCACATAGCCCTTAGGATAACCGTTTGTAATGACCTTGATAACTTTTATAAAATCGCAATTTGTTTTCAGTTTATACGAGAAAAATAATATATACTGAAAAAATGTAACTTAGAAATAGGCGAACCTTTAATGAAAATATCAACTGCTTTTTTCATAGTTCAACTAACGTTCGATAAAATTTTAAAAAAAAATTAATTAATTAATTAAACGTAATTGGCTCAAATAGCTCCGTTTCGTGAATTTGGCTGGAAACGTTTAGTAAACCTAACAGCGGGACCCGTTTTGTGATTTTGATGCCTTTCATAAATGCGAAAAACTGTATGCTATTCCGTTTCGAAAGTGACCTCCTTTGTCAGAGAAACAGGGTGGCAGGCATAGCATGTTGTTTAACTGGTTTCATTATCATCTAATTATTAGAGCCAGGCCTTCGAGCCAAAAACTTTTACATAAAATATTAAATATGTATTGACTATTTTCCTGCGATAACCCGGTTCGATTTATACCAGCTTCTGTGTAGCAATGCTTCTACAGTTGCCACTTACTGAGCGCAGGGCCAGTTTTTTTACATCAGTCCTTAACCTGCTTTTTTACTGTGTTGGTCACTCATCCATGTTAAAGCAAGGCAAAGCAGGTCTGCTGGCTTACAGTTCTACCTTTATGTATAGACAGCTTCAGCGAGGAACGCTCAATGCCATCATGTTCACAATACTTTTCTATTTTTTTTATTTGTTCATGTATAATCGATACATTAACGATAAACGGATGCATGTCTACATTATAAACAAAGCGTAATAACAAAAATACCACCACATGCAACAATAGTTGTCATCTCCTACCGTATTCAGCGGAGCCGTAGTTCAAATGGTTCTTCAGGTTTGATTTGCTCGTACAGTTAAATAATAATATATCTGACGATTTAATTAACTACAACATAATTTCGCATAAGAGCGTAAAACCGACCATTTCAACTTTGACTGAATAATAATTCCTAGCAACTTCTAGGAAAAACACCGTTATCAGTAAGTGGTGTTTTATGGGGACAATGTTACTTACTTCCACCGCTTCCCCGACCTTTTTAAAACTGTCTACTTCAATAAATATATATGAGAAAGTTAAGCACATAGTCACCCTGACCAAAGCAGCCTGTTACCTATTTAGTCACGCTAAATTATCATATGGGTCAGGATTTATATTCACTTATTATTCAATACTTCCTCAGTTTTTGTGTCTCTGTTCAGTTGACAGAATAAGTCATCACATATCACTTTACTCAACGAAGGTTTGGGCATGTGGTTTAATGGGACGGGTACTAAGATGATTGCTGTATTTTTTCCTCTCGGCTCAACTCTCTTGGGGTGGTCGTTCAATGGCGCTAGAACCCACATCATTCCTTCCGTTCACTCTGAACTCTATAGTCCAGGTTGAAAGGTATATAACCAAAGAACAGTAGTAACACAACAATACAAAGCACCCACAGTTGCTCACCTCTTCTGCAAGTAATAACCGCCAACGACACTTGTTTCCTGAAGTTAGTGTTGAAGATCTCTTTTGATTTCACCGACGATGATAATGACAATCGTGATGGTGGTCGACATGACGGTGCTGATGCTGATGGTGTCGAGGATGTCTTTAGTCTTGGGCACGTTCCACCATTTGATGGCGCCTTCGCCACGCGGTCGCTTCCTTTGCGTCTTGGCCGCTTTGAATTCTAAGGGAACTACTTGTTCCTCTTAAATCGTTTTGTATCCTCGTCGGAAGATTTGACCGATTCTCGAGGGGCCCATCGATTATCGTAGATAGCTCTATTCGAGCGATGGGAGTGATGGAGGAGTTAGATTTTTGGGAAAGAAGGGTCAAACTCTCCTGAGGCTTCTATCTCCTCATGAATGAATATTTAAATGCCTTGTCACAACATTTGTTGTAGCAAGTATATGAGGTTCGTCGTTAGATCGAGTACCGTTGATGTACATACAGCAAACCTTACATTCTTAAAGCGGTGTTAAAAATGTGTAAAAAAATTAAACACTATACGGAAATACATAAAGAATTTCGCTTTTGGTGAATGTAATAGAGAGTACACTCCTTTTTTTATTTTGGCGGAGAGTCGTAAATGGCTTTAAACAGTTGGCGCAGCTTTTAAAATCTGAAATGTTCGTTAGCTAGTTGTTTTCCATTAGCCCTATTGCATTCGTTCTATTATTGTATTTTATTTAAACCTTTCTCAAGGTTAATAAGATTACCTACAGACTAAGCACATGGTCACCACTTTTCATTACTCCTTAAATTTTGTTCCTTGGTAGAATAGTATTTTTCATTTGTCTTTTTACCTTTGTACCTTGTAATCGCTAAGATCTAAGATAATGCTTCAAGAAACCAAAAACGCACCCCATTCATAACTTTACCGTGAAGGATGTATTCGTGGCAATATTCAGTTGTATACGGACAATATCTCACAGAAATCAAAAAGAAAAGCGCGACCCTATTTAGGAAACATGAGGTTTTGGGATAGTGCGGGGTAAAACTACATTTTTGCTCCAAACCCTTGTTAGAAAGGACGATAGCTGAAGAAAATAGTAAAATATATTAGAGCTATCATTATCTGAACGAAAGGGGCGAAGAATATCTATACAGTCACTGATCTTACGCGATATCAAACGAATCGCCGATTTCCATTTTTCATTTATATCACTTTGGACGTTATATCGAGTTGAGCAGTCTCTTGTTATTGAATGAAGTATGCTTCAAACAAAACTAAGCCAGACTACTTTTGATACGACATGGCCATCGAGGTTTCGAACATAATTTAGAGTTAATAATCTACCATGAAGTGATCGTCGCTATTCTGCTGCCATTCCTTCTTTAAAGGGGCCGCTTTTGTTGTACATTTTTCTATGCATCCTATATTTATCATTAACATTGTGGTTGTGAGTCGTGGAACAAAATGAATTTGTCACACGTCCAGTTTCTCGACAACCGACAGAAACAGCACAATTTGAATAATTTATTTATATAGTACGATTTATGTTTGAAACAACTCATTCACTCCCGGACTCTTGATCGGAAAAGTTACGCCGCCATTGCGTTCTCTATACCACTAACGTATTCTTTCCATGTCTCTATAAATTTTTTTGGCACTGTAAACTGGTAGCAGTTTTTTTGTTTAAACTTTGACCAAAATATGACTGAATATTGTGAAAATATTTGATTTAAAGCGTTAAGAGTTGATTCCCAGTTAAGTTACTGTTATTATGTTTTACCTTTACCCAACGTACATTAAAGCCAGATTCTTGTCCTGACGAACTGTCACGCCTTCTTCACGCTTCCAGAACACGGTACTGTCAAGCCAGTGCTTCGTCAATATTTTCGTGTAAACTTTGCAGTCTTTTCAACCAACGTTTCAGGTCAGATGTACGAAATGTTAGAGCCAGCCAGTTCGTACTCATACCATTATAGATCTAGAGGTTGTCTTTAGGTTAGGTTTGTCTAGCCCGAACAGCTAGCCATACATGATACACCCATGCGCATTTATGCTTATCTTAAAATGGCACGAGCCGGAAATCCAGCGTGAATCTGGAACTGGCCTGCTTCGTTTGTTGGTTGGCACTCCAAGCATCAACAAGGAAGGCCGGGACTTCTGTTAAGACACACGACAAATCGACCGGCAATAGTCTCAAATAGAGTCGGCTATGGCAAAACACAAAACATTTTTTATGGCCACATGTCTGAAGGAAACTACTCTAGGGGGTTGCCGGCTGTCATTCTGTTTGTTGTGAACTTCTCATTTGATTTTTCCTCTATTGATGATTGTGCGGAGGAAGGGGAAAGCCTGCCAGCACTAACCTGTGTTGTGCTGTAAGCCCTCTTTTTTCAGCTATTGCCATTCCAAACAGCGCAATACTCTCGCCATGGTCGCCTTCATCGAGCACGAGCGAGAGCTAATAATAATACGCGCATTATGTAGACGAAACCACGGACGAAATAGTCCATAAGCGGCACACGAGCTACACAAAGGCAGCATTGCAGCTTTAACGCGGTCTTATGGTGATGTCACTGCCATTGAATTGAACTCAGGTGGGAAACACAAGAAGGCGAAGGTAAAATGTGTGATTCTGATCTTCTCGTCAGCTTCCGTAGATGAAGACTCTCTTTGTGGGGTAATATCAGGTAAAAGGTATGACTCGATCTATTGAGGACGAGTCGACTCGCGTCTAGTCGCTAGGGATTTCTTTGAGGAAAAGGTGAGCCACAACATCGAATGGCACAATAAAGGCACTTCCGGAGCTCATGCTGCGCAACGAATGCTCACACCACAAATAGAAGATAGACCAGCCAGAAAGCAGCAAAAACAAGCGTAAAAACGAAACCTATGGAATCTCCTGTCCTCAAAAATGGAGTCACCATTAACTCACGCCTGAGTTAATCTTGCGGTGCCGATCAATGCAGTTCAAGCACTTTGTTTATGTGTACGTCGCGTGTAAATGAGATACTCACGCTTGAAACCTGCTGGATCTCCTATTAGTTCCTTAATTTCTATTAGAAAACAGATTGCTGATGAGTATTGATCATTTAATGTGGATGTCTCAGGCCACGTTCTCATCTGTTTCACAAATACGTCTTATTAAGATTGGCGGAAGTTTCTACTCGTACTTGGAGATAGCGGAATAATGCGACGCCTACGCGCGTTATACTTTAACCAAATGCATTTATTGAATTCGTGTTAGATTCGTCCGTGTATATAAATGTCGTTCGGCAAGGTATGCATACATGCCGCGACGAAACTTGCCAACAATGGTGATACCTTTCTGTTTACCGGTGGGTGTCATTAACAGTCTGCCATTGCGCAGGCCAAGACGGGGAGTAGCTGTCATACGTTATTTTGATAATCCCATACCTTTATGACCAAAGCCGTTGGTCCATTCTAATCACAAAACAGAAGTACAAAATTTTCACCCGGGAATTCAGCAAACTTCTTGTGAGCCAAGCCATTGTCTGAGGTTTTCGAAGATCATTCACACATTGGCTTGCTTCTGTTACTGTTCGAATATCTTTCACGATAGAGAAAGTTCCGTTTGTGATTTAGGAGTTCCGGTCGCAGCATAGAAAAATGGGCAAACTAAGCTAAGCCGGTAAAAGCTACAAATGCCTGAAATTTTGCCCCCGGAGGCGAAGTCAGTATCGTATTGTATACCACTTTTTCCGAACAGGAAGTACGAGAGTATAAAACGTAAGAATAACAGTGGGTTCAAGTTTGCATATTTGCAGTGCAAAAAAAGTGTACGACATACCCTAAATTCGAATATTACTAGGCCGATGAAAAATCATTGTACTTTTTGCACTGATTCGTCTCAAGAAGGGCTCTAGCTCTTTTCATGATTTTTTTGTATAGAGATTTGGCTTGATAAGAAAACAGTATGCTATAGATGCACAGTCACGACTATTATTAGAAAGATAAAAAGCAAAAAATTTTAAAAATGGTATGTCACCTGCATTTTCGTTCCCAAATCTATCTAAATGCAAGCTTAAAAAACAAAAAAATGTTTACATTAATTAACTTATTAAGGGAGGTTCAATCATGTTATCGTTGGCGGTTTAGGCGGTTAGGCAGTATGAGTACGACTATCTCAGGCGTAAATTCTTCTATTGTAATCTTTTTAGGTCCTCAGTTGGATTTTTTTGGCTCAGTTGGAGATATCTCGGTCGAAAGTCTTTTGATTTATGGATACGTTTGCTGTATGCGTACGATTCTTTTTCACCGTGATCCGTCTAGCGGTTTATCGTTCTTGGCCGCATGTTATTATGTACATCTCACGTAATATTAGATATCACTCTATGGACGATTGTAAGAGGTACCAACTGACACCATTGCATTAATTCTAGGTATAAAAAAAAAATAGCAAAATGTAAATTTACATACCTTTTGACTTACCATGTGAGGTAAGTTAAAAGGTATGAACCATATTTCTAGTCTCATTTAATAGCCTACATACAAGTAGAATAAGACAAAACGAAAGAAGTCCATCGGGTCTTTATATACCGGTATGATATGATACATAGCAAATACCGCTCTGACCCTCACATAGGTGTGCAAAGCAAAGCTTATTATTGTTATTATGACAAAACTTATTATACAAGTCGTCACCATTTTGAATTTAGGTCTAATTATCGTTAATTAACTCATTCGGAAAGCGTGATGTTATACGTAAGGAGAGGGTGTGCGTGTTGTTCTATTTTCATGACCCATCTAGGTTTTTTTTTAATTAGCTAACTTGGTACGCGCCACGCATTACGTGTATGTCCTAAAAAATAAAGGTATTTTTCAGCCCATTCAATCAAACTAGCGGACCCACTCACCTTCGCTGACCCGACATGTAATGATGCGGTGCAGGTGAAACACAACAATTACTGCTTTTAAAATGTTTACTTTAAGACCTAGCGTTGGATGCTAACATGGAAACTTCTTACTGCTATTAGAAATATGAAAACCGTGCATTGATTTCGTATAGTTCTTTGGTAATCTTTGACCTTTATTTGGAGAAAAAAAAGAATGTATAGTGCGGAATATTTGCCTTCATAAGCTATGCTTTTCTATTTTCTTACGGCTGAAGTTGAATTTTATGCAAAAGGAACGAGCCGTCCTACTGGCCATGTAAATTGGATCTGCTTGGTTCAAAAAACGGATTAACAGATTGAGCAATCCATCTGTCGATTCGTTCGTAGCTAGGGAGATATGAATCGACCATTGCGGACGGTATCATGGTATGGCAACTGACATCGGGATGTTTTCATTATATCCTTGTAAAACGTAGAATTCGCATAAAAATAGCACATGTGATATATAGCTGGACGGTGCTTAGTTTAACAGCCGAAGACCCGTAAACCATAGAAACATACGTAATATCGCAAACTATTGACTACAGTACGATGGGCAAAATCAAAATAAATTACCTTAGATCTGGTTGATTGCTGATATTAGATACACAGGACTTTTGGCGGTGGCAGCAGCAGATAGTAGGAGGGGAGAATCGCGGAGCAAAAAGGCTGTTTTTCTGCGTTCATGATAGAAATGAGGGAGATTCATTCGGAGCTTTTCTATGGGAAGGAGAGCTAATACGGGGGAATAGAAACGGCAATATCGGCTGATCTAGACACACGGGAGACTCGTGCCACATCGACTAGCTACCGAATGGGCGAACAAATATCGCTCAACTGCGAGTCCCCAAACACATCAGCAGGGGCGATCCGGTTATCGACCTCGTGCAAGCAGCCGTCCAACTTCAACTGCGTATATACATGTCGCGGAAGACAGAAGATACGACGATCATGATCTTGTGCCCTCGAAATCTAAGTGAAGCTCGAGCGGAATAAAAAGACGGCAGCGGTCATCACTGATCGGAAATGGGCGCGAGCTGAACCGTAAATGATCTGACCGACCAAGTTAGCACAAATGAAATTGTGTTATTTCGTGTGAGAGCTCTCGGTAACGACCACAGAATTGACCACCATCGAAATCTGATACCAGTGAGAGAGGCCTAACAATATCCACGGGTTTTTTTTTTACCTGGGTTAAAATTGGCATCGCTTATGGCTGTGAGATTAACACTTGCACGCAGTATTTTAGAAATCAATAAACAATAATAACTAATAAGGATTACATATGATGTAAAAGGAAAAGATTAGGTTATTACTAGACTAGCAATCAAATAGATGTTATTATTTGTTGTACAAATGTAATCTATGGCCGTTACTGTACTTACTCAAGGTCACTACTATAGCTTTTCAGCATTCTACTGAGCACAATGGCGTGCATGAACGGGTATCTAATATTTGGTCATCTGTATCAAAGAACGTATGATGAGTGTGCAAATTGCACCATGACACGTATAGTCTACAGGTACTCATACACAACCTGATACAAACACAAATACATGTGGACATGCCGAGCCTATCTAAAGCTGCTATTTTATTACTTCGGTTGAGCTACGGTCTAAGAAGCGTACAACTGCCTCATACATATTGCATAGCCAGTGCATATTAAGTATTTGTCGATGATCCGAAACGATGGTTTGAGACCTCCGGGGGAGACAGGCGGACGAGCCTGCTAGGAGTATCTATGTACATAGCTCAAACTTGAGTGGGTAACCTATAATAGTGGTTCCAACTAGCACAACCTGATAGCTTCGCAGCTCCGCACAGCCTGCGCCGTTCTCCCCTATTTGACTGCATGAGTCCTTTGCTCCCGCCAAATTTTCTCCATCTTTCGCTTCTGTAGTGCTCTGCAAAGGAGCACCTCTCTGTTGTTACACCCTGCCTTAGCGTTCAACAGTACTATTCTGCGGCGACGTCCTATGTACGAATGCTTAACAGGTGCACAACTAGGGATAGGGCTATTTGCACAATATTAATTTCATATACATACATCTGTAGCCCTCCACGCCGTGAGCAGGTTAGTATCAGTTTGTACCGGCTTTTGAATGATATAGGCGTGTGTCTGTGTACGCCACTAAACGAACGTGAAACACGGTTGCTCTGGTCTATCAACATATGCAAACACAGCAACAAAGAGATAAGCGTACTCACAAGTACACGCACTGACTCATGCTTGGCGATGAGGATACATAAGACGTTGTTAAAGACGCACAAATAGATAATTTAGAGATGTGTGTTGTTTAACGATGGCTTGAGCTCACGAGCCGATCGAAAACGTCCATAGTGATTGTAAAACAGGAAACTTTAACCACAATGAACCCTTCCTTCTGTTGGTTTTTGAGAGCTGGCAAAATTTTTGTAAGTACTGCGATTGGTGCTATCAGTACTCCAATTAAGTCTAGACAGCGGAACGAAAAGGCTTACCCTCTAATAAGGAAATCCGCCGCACGAGTATAAGCCTTCGAACGCGAGAAATTAAGGAATGTTTACTGAGCTGGGAATATGGCATACCTGTAAGGCTATCTACTCAGACGTCATTTGAAATATACTGTAGTCTCCGCGACTATTCCATTTTTAATGTCCAATTTGAGTAGCATATGAAGATTTTAAGGATGCTAAAGTTCCTTCGAATAAATCTAAATCTAATTAGCACACATGCTTCATAAGATAGATATCTAGAGGTTACGACGGCTTCCTTAAAAAGATCAATATTGACGTTTGCAGGTGAGTGTAGGACTAACAACGAAATAGGCTGGCTTTATATGGTAATATATTCGCCTAGAACGATGAGTTAATGGCGTAAGGCAGGGGAGAACGTCAAACGATGAAGAGAATGAAAATGGCTGGCCATGCATTCATGGCAAACACATACATCGGCCATACATTGCATTACCTTCCGACCACAGCCTCTCATTTCTCCCTACCATCTGCGCTAGTAGATCAAGACTGATTTCCATTCAAGGCACGGTGCCAGTGACGATAGTCTCGTCTGTGTTGTTGAACAATAATGTCCCTATGGAGGTACACACGCCTAGTAGAGACACAGATCATGAGCAGTAAGCGAGTACGTAGTAGCAAAGTATCTTCTATGGAATAATAATCATCCTGCTAATAAGAACCTACAAAAGGTGCCAGATGTTGATCGGCGTTTCGTAGGTTTAGAAAGGTGGAATATAAGGAATCGGTAGTACTAGCTCGTCCTATCTTATATATATATCCCAGCGTTCGATAGAGTAATAGTAGGTCCATTTCATCAAAGACCGCTCATGCAATGGTTGGATCATAAAGGTACTTGGTCCTTAGCCTGCACTTAGCTCCAGAGTAGCTTACAATCTGGACCTTTTAATTTTTAGTTTAGATTTAATAATAATGTATTACTACAGAAAAGGAATCACTGTGTTGCGCGGTCGGTGAACCTGAGACTTTCATAAAACCGTCACCTTAAGCATCATCGAAGACACGATATAATCATTACTATTCAATCATGTGACAACTGAAAAATATATTTGTATATTCTATCAAAATTCCCCAAGCAGCACTCTAGCTAATGAAAACATAACTTTTTGCTCTACGAGGGCTGCACGTTCTACAGGATTATAAACAACTTCATGAAGTAACAGCACGATAAAGATAAGCCTAGGCTTTCATTATGTTTGTGTCAAATAAAAACCTAGCAAATACGGATATTACGCCACCTATAGAATGTTTCTTGTCACACAATCAATCTACGATACTCGCTATACTTGGAAGAAAAAATACAAAACAGACAATCGTGCATCATCACATTGAGACAATATAAAAAGTGCACTATCGAAAATTAGAGCATTACGTTAGCCCTTTAATTAAAAAAAAATTCTCGCAATTGTTTATGAATCAGTGCTGCAGCCTGTATCCAAGAAAAACTCAAACAACAACGGCGAATAGCAAAATTAATAGGGAAGATAAGATAATTATATTAATAGTGACAGCAAGAGAATCGCTTCGCTGCCTATCATAACCCAATCCATTAACGTATTTATTGTCAACGCACTAAAATGATTAGTGCCGAAGAATGAGAAACATACGTTTATGACAGGTACACATTTAGGACATTGCATAGCCTAAAATATATTTTTTATATTTCTTGTTACCCGCGTTATTATCTTACTGCTGCCATAGCTATTGTTGCAGGTGTTTCATCGCTCCTTGGTCCGCGTTCAAGAACAATAACAACTCCTGTTTTTTCTACTTACGACCGAATATGAAGTGTCGTAGGCTTTTGCTAAGCCTCCTGTTTTATAAGCGAATATCTCCTTTTGTCGAGGTGACCCTTGACCCCTCACTGTGGCCATGATAAACTATAACCTGCGCTCGCTCGAGCTTCCATCTCTCATGTTGCGTCAGCAGATTGTAGTCCTTTCCTGAGAAGACGCTTAGGTATGAATACTATAATCTGTATTTATTTAGCGGGTTGCCTATTTCACGCAACCCTACAACGTGCGGCCCTGGATTTCCCGGCATTAGGCATAGGTTAAATCCTCGTTTATCTTCAACATCTCGTCGAGCAATCAACCTGAACCTTGTCTACCTCCATAAGCAGCCTGCTGCAGTTGACAGCTAACTCCATCCTGTGTCGTCACTCATCATGTCGACTGGCTCCTCCTCGACAAAGAATCATCGCTTACTAGCAACATATAATATGTTGCAAAACTATCAATATACTTGTGTCAGCCATGTGGAGCCTCGAGATAACAGTGACGGCAAATACGTCGCCGACCGAACCAAAGCAACTAATAACTTCTACGTAGACATACAGGAGTACGGAAGATAACTTCATCAACATTTGTAGAAGCCCTACAATATGCCACTTTTCTCAACCGCAATCAATTTTGGTTATTGCTGTGGCTGTTGTTGTTATCGGAATCAAATGGTTGACGCCAGTCGACTTAAATACTAACAAGCCGTACATTTCACGATTTTAACAACCGGGCTTGGCTCATTCTTAGTACTATTCAGCAGTACTGTGCTGTTTTTCCTAATAAAAACTTAAACGAGTTCAGATTTGGAGTGAAGCTAGAGTTTGCTGCAATGCAAGGCGCAAGACTAATTCTGCTCTTATTCAGTTGACCCGTCGCTAATGATCCGGTTGCAATTCTCTCATCCCGTTCTTTTTTGAAATCCCTTATATTGCGCTATTTATCCAATTGCATTTTTTAATGTCCCATTAACCTATTTCAACCACTCGAGCACGTCAAGTTGCTTCGCTTATCCGAGTGTTCCAATTTGCATGTAGTCGTATTGATCATTTGGTATCCCACAGTCGTTAGTTAGTTACTCTCAAAAGTTAGTCCGCTAGCTCCTTGCAGTGAATCAGTTATTTTAGGGTAAAACTAGCCTTAACTTTCAAAAGATCAAACTGTTCTTGAAACCAGGCCAGTGCGTAGCCTCTATTAAATCAGTGTCTAAATAAGTAAAGCTAGGAAAGGAGCCATGGAATTTTGAAGGAGAGGTACATTTGGAGAAGGTGTCTCATTTGAATGGTGCTCAACTGAAACTCATCAGCAAGTTACGATAAAAAAGCCTTTCCCAGACTGAAGTTTTGTTGACTGTTCAGCCCGGAGATCGCATCTTCCGCCGCCGACGGAATTTAGACTCTTTGAAAGAAGCTGACCTTACGAAATATAGAGAGACTCGACAGGATCAAGTTAGCGTTTTTAGTAAAAGTAGTGCACAATCTACTTGTAACTGGTGCATCTGCCGGCAAAGGCTCTATTGTCCACAGAAGAGCCTTGCAAGCATTCCATATAAAGTATTAGACGTTGAAACCCCGTTTGCTGACAGAGTTTTGAAGCCCGCAATGGAATGAACTGCCACTTGATAAGCCTATGGATTCCACCATCTACTGTGGGGTTATAAGCACATCATAAAATACTGAATCTGTGAATGTTGTATTGCTCGACGCTCATAGTGTATGTAGCTAAGACGGATCATGAAGTATCAAGCTTTCTACTGATTTACAATAAATACACAAGGTGTGGAACCAACGCTGCTGGTATCTTTGCCGTAGCACGCAAATGTTCATCTACTGTTCTTGTTATCTGAACAAAGTCAATTCTTTCTAAAATACAACAATAAACCCATTATGGCGGAAATCGGTACGGCATATTCGGAATTCACGATCAATTACTATCCGATGCCTTCGCGTTGGACAAACCCCACCGGAACAAAAAAAAAATATATGTATATACTTCTTTACCCGAAATCAACGATTAACGTTATTTTTTCACACAGCTTTCAAAAACTCTGAAAAGGATTTCCATGGGGCGAACCGGAAAATCTCATAGGGTTAAAATCTCATAGGGGTAAAAAAATAAAGAAGTCGAAAGTTCAACAAGCTATTTTTTAGTGCAACTGGATTTTCGGTTCAAGAATTTATGGCCGCTTTGAAGAGGCTTGTATCGATCGCTCTTTCGTATGTTTGTCCCTTTTCGTATAAATTGCTTATCTCTATAATATAAGCGGCAAACTAAGAATATGGAGCGCATGTTGGGTGTATGGAATTAATTCAAACAATCGCTCTTATTTACGAACAGCGTCCAAGTGTTTGATTTAAATTTTTCATACGCGTCGACAGCGACATGCGATTCCACGAATATATTGCTTCGGTGTAACTGCCACCCACATATTTTGTGGCTATAATTCAAAATTTAACTCGTCCAGAAGTACTGTAAAAAATTCTTTCTCTGAATTCATTATAGGTTTGTGTAGCTATATTGAAGAAAGATCTAATTTTTGCATCAAAATGATCTTTTGTGCGGCAGTTTGCTTAGGTTGCAAATTCTTGCGATCTAATCCATCTTTCGCTTCACCTCTTGAAAGCCTCACTCGGGTTCTTCGGAAGCCACGTGGAGACTGGTAACAACGTAAACCGTCAATCTCCAGTGACCAAAAAGGTTTTAATCTCGAAGGAATTCGTCCAATACATAGACATCGTGAAACAGGTGGTCTTTTCTCATATTTTAAATAGAAGTTTCTTGCTTCTACTGGGATAAGTTTGCGATTTTATCCCGGAAAGGAATAGCGTTCATCTAGTACCGACGTAATGGATGAACGCAAGCCGATGATGTAAACAGTTTGCTAAAATTTCCCAATTATGAATAAACACATTGTAAAATCTAAATTAAGTGAGTACATGCAAAAGGTGCAGAGCGCTGTACAGCTCATTAATTTAAATACTTGTCGATCATCAGAGTTAGCCTAGATAAAGGAAGTGGCTGTCTTACAGGATATTGTCATTTCACTTACTAGATTTTAGGCTCGGAGACTCCTTCTAGCCCATCCTATGTCCAACATCAGTGCTTTGACAAGCAATATAGCCTTTTCCCAGCAAGCGAGGTTTCTTATTCTCATGAAGGCCACTGGAGCCGGTACTATTCCCGGTATAGCATTGCGTAGGAAAAATTCTCCAACAGTACCATATCCAATGGTTCACTCGCATAGCGGCTAGCAGTGGTGCTTTTTATACGCTGTTCGTGGGCTTTCTCTTCGTGTATGGCATCGGCGCGGCAATCGATGCAAATTGTTAAACAAGCTTCCCTCTCGATCGCCTACCACAGCTCTCTCCCTCGTTCTCCCAAGTTTTGATGGGCTCCATCAGTGAGTCTCTCAGAGAAACCTCCCAGAACACCCACCGCGTGCTTACTAATATACGGGTGCGTACGAGAGCGGAATTGAAATGTTGCAACCGGCGAGGACGGGACCCGAGGATGAGTTTCTCCTTGAAGGGTTTGAGGCTGAAGGCGCAACTCGCCGTGGCTTGAAGTAGTCGAAGTCAGAAAATTCCTATTGGAGATAGATGCGAGACGGACGGGTGACTTTGGCTATGGAACCGACCACCGTGAAAAAGAGAACCATGATAAACTCAACGACGGACATCAACACATTGAAATTTATTATGGAGGAGCTCGTGCAGCTTGAACGGAGTACTCGCCCAAACGTTATTATTTATTTATTTTATAGGATTGCTCACGGCGCCATGGATATTTTTGCTGGGCCTTCGCTTAGATTTTCCGTAAATTTTCGGTTAGCTTATGTAAATATCATTGCACGCTCTATCAGTAATATATTTAAAATTACTTTCGACTAGGTTGCTTCTACATCGGTCGTATTAATTAGAATCAAAGCGATGTCGTATTGTTGATTTATATATATTTAGAATTGTCTGTCGGCTTATTTTTAATGCTCTTATTTTTCGGAAAAAAAGTAACTATTATTAAACAGGAAGAGGAAGAAAGTAGCAGGACTTCGTAATGGTAAAGTATTTCAGGAGCTTCTTCAACAAAGAAGACAACTAAGTAGTCACCAAGCATGGTAATTCGTATGCGTAGCTAAGAGTTTAGAAAACTAAACAACTCTTATCCTTTGTTCGTCTTATCCAAATTTTGTCTTACGTCTTCACCGATCGTTTGCACTGAAGGTAATCTCTGTCGATTCCGAATCACCTCACCTTCATAGTAAAAGCTTTTTTTTTTAACTCGTTCATTTTGTGTAAGGCAAAGATAGATGTTTTTCCTTGGCAACAATCGCTACACGGACAATTATTTCAAATGGGATAAGTTTCAATGACAGATTGGATGACACCATTGTTCGAGCTGCGTCGATCATGGTCTGCGGTTGACACAGATTTTAATCGTCTGCCACCCTGGCAAAGAGCGCCATTTAATCTTCGCCACTTGCAAGCCATAAGTAATTCTAGGTGTTCTGCATTGAGATATCTATGTCAGCGCTGCACTCTATGTGAATACTCGTCTAAATGGTTTGTATAGAATGCATGCATGTGAAGATGAAGGCCAGATGGGCTCGGTTTAAAATAGCCCATTTTAACCCGCTTCATTCGGTTATCCACCTGGCGACCTGTAGCTAAAGCCCTAATTCATATCCCTAAGAACGATTTCACAACTTTCACGTTTGGAGGTGACAACCTGATGACAGGTCGGAATAAATCCTTAAATTTCGCTATGTTAAGAGAAAGCGCACACTGAGAATTTACGGTTTTCGACAAAACCAAAACACTAGTCGCTGTTGTTGGGGTATCAACAGTATATGACCAACAGGCTGCACGCGACAAGCCTTAGCTCCGCAAGTGGCGTCGAAATGAACGAAATTCATACAGGGTATTACTGCGATGAGTTGCGTACCATCTGATAGCAGCAGTATAAGTAGCCGCCAGCGGGCTGCTGATGATGTTGATTATTACTGTTATTAGTGTCATTGCCATTGATGATAATATCAGAGCCATAGCACGCATGGCCCATCTACCATACCATTTCATGACAGAAGGACATTTGGAAGTAAGAAAAACTTCTCCGTTCGTTTCGGAGATATTGATGACCGCAAGAAACTTTCAAAAAGTTTTCCTGTAAACGGTGTTTTTAGAAGCCCTCGTCTCGTAGTAATCTAGATCAGACAATGGTAATGCTCATCCGAAGCGCTACTCAAATATATCGTCTTTTAAATCTTTAGCTACGCGTGACCATGTTCCTTCTAACGTCTTTTACAATCTGTAAATTATGCCGACAAAATTCGCAAGGTCACCAACCTGTATCTTTTTTAAAAACTTTAACTAATGATTTTTATGCAAACGATCTGAGATCTACGAAAGATATGGACTAAAGATAATTTATATTTGAATTTGCCTCCTAATACACCCTTGCTCGTTGCTATACTGTAAACATTAACATTTCTTTGAATAAATGCACGCATTATCTACTTGGCTCTCTTGTTTGTTTGAGCCATAAATGTAGAAAAACAAGCACGCAAAAATTGCCGCATCAATTAGAAGAATGCTACGCTGACTGATTCTAATCTTCTGTTTTTGTATATACCTCTATGAGGACAAAGTGATGGTTTTTTCTGTTTCATCGCCATTGCATATCCTGTGCGGTCCAGACATTGGCTAACTCCATAGGGTATAATACCTAAACTAAATATTAAATGACGAAACGTTTTCGGGAAAAATAGAATTATCGAAAGAAATCAGCACATGTAATAAGCAACTTAAGTAAGAACTGAGTCTTTCTCTCTAACTCCTAACTGAGCTGTTTTACTATATGAACTACGAACATTAACAAATCATATTGCGAGCTAAATTGAATCGGCCAGCTAACAAAGGGAGGTAAAAAATTACGAAAATGCTAATGCAAAAAATAATTTATGAGTTGTCTCTTAAAACCAGAAAAAAAAACATGAAGAGCGTATTAAAAAATCAGAAAACATACCAAGAGAAATAAAAACACATTTTTATCCACTGCCGCTTCAAGACGGAATTTGCTTGTTTCGAGGGTCGATAATTTCGTATATTTGCCTTCTATTCCAATGAGAATCTGAAAAAGTCAGAAAGCTATCACTTGAACAAGCCAAAATTCAGAAGGAGACATAGAGAGGTGTATCGTTTTGTTTTGACGATCTACGCAGCCAGTAATAATAATCACCCTTATTTATAAAGTCGCTGCATCAAATGGCAGCGTCGAGAGACGAACCCCGTTGAAGTTAAATTCAGAATGGAATAATTGAAGAAACGTTCCGCCAGCTGCAGGTATCGTGCAGTTTTACGTGTGTTTGGCTTTAACCCGTTCGATCAGAACGGCACCATTTGAAGGGTTATACATTGACTAAACTGTTTACCAAGCTGGTTTATTTTTCGTATAAACACTTGCTTGACCACTCCAAACCCAATAAGGGCAGCAAAAACATGCGAGTACGTTTGGAACTTATTTGGATCTACAAAATGTCATTTCACCTCTTTCGATCTAGTTTGTTGGCCTGCGCTAAAAAAGCGTCTGCGCACAGTTTTGCTTAATTAAAGAAAGAATAATAATAAGGGAAGAATAAATACATACATGGATCTCAGGTATATATAATTCATCTGTTCGCTTGTGGAGTGATTATGGATGCTCAACAAAATCGAAGTTCTGCGTGCGGCTTACTTCATTGAAAATACCACCGTATCGCTAGTCGGTATTTCATCAAAACTTTAAGGCGAGCTAACATAAGCTGTTTAATGCAAAAGGATAAACTTGTAAACAGTCCTTTGCTTAACACTGCAACATATGTTGAGTGGGTACTGGGGCAAATTGCCAGCGAAAAAGTGGTTCCCAAAGTGAACTTTTAGATTAGCTCTAAAAACGACCGAATCTAAAGCGTCCTATCCAAGCAACACTTTTGTAGTGTTCTATAATTTCTCATTATTCATTTACAGTTAGTCGTCGTGTCATGGATTCGTCCTCATTAGCCTGAAAGCAAAAGATTTAGTATGTCAAAAACGTTTAAAGTTACGTTGAATCGGAATTGAAACATTGCACAGGAAATACGGTAGAAAAAAAATATGTGGAAAATACGACTTGATAAACTACTATGCGTGACCGTTTTTAAAAAATCGTCTTTATCCGTTGATTCGTACATTATCACCTTTATAATTTTCCAAGTTTGATTTTACAAGGTGTAATACGCCATAGGTAAACACTCACGACGCGTTGTAAACGTCGTGTAGGCTTGGCCTTCCTCATCTCCCATTACCACTTATTAGATAATATAGTATAAAAAACATCCTAATTTTTTAGAATCCTTCAAAAACGCACCACATAGGCCCTTATACCGTCAACCAACCCACTACCGATATCGTTACGATCGGCCTTGTTCGTACCCATTTTGGAGAGGACAAGATCGTTTGATAGCAATGGGTGCCACATCTGACCAGTGTAGGTACATCAACAGCAGAACAACATGAGATTCATATAGTTTGTTATCAGTATTTACCATTCTCCCTAGTGGCATATAGATAAACACTGACTGACCGCATGCATACTTTGCTCAGAAACGCTAAATGTATATCACATGAAAAACGCATTCGGAAGTTGAAGTTGAGGGCTAGCTCGAAATCTTGTAACTCCTCTCGGTATTATTAGCACATATTTGGGCGCCTTTAGTTCAAAACCCATGCCGAATCATAGAAAAAAATGTCAGCCAGGTTTCCTTGGAACGCCTTGGAGGTTCCTCGTTCGTCACAGGTATATAAATATCAATATCATTCGCATATATTAAAGGGGTTACAGAGCACAGTATGTGTCGCATCTTACCGAAAAATGGCACAATTGACTAAAATGCTTACGCTATATGGTGACAGCGATTTGCTTAAGCCGGGCAAGGCAAGAAGCCTGTCAATAGTATTACTAAAGTGGCTGATAGCCCTCGAATTAATTCGCTATAAAACCATAGCAAAGATTTTTGGTCATCATATAAATCTTATAGTTTGTTTCATTCTTTCCCTAAAATCCCTAATCTATTGTTGAACAATGGAAAATAATCACACCACATGGACATTGGATGGTTTCGCTGTTTGGGTCTGATTCACCAATCTTTAACAATACTTTTGTTTTCATTGCAATTGTTATATAAACGGCACTTCCTCGGAACTAATTGAAAGGCATAGCTTTTATTCTTCTGAGCGTTAAATCCCACAGCATCCCTGAATCTTTTTGGTTCAACTGCTATTGAGCGGAAGTATATGTTATAATATGAAATATGTCTGATAAGTATTACAATTAATATCGGCATTATTATATTCCTTATTCTAGGTTATTTGGTCACAAATCGAAAATCCTTACAGCATTCTTACCAGTCTACAGACTTTTCAGTTTCACTCTAAAATAATGGAAAATCACGCTAAATTTTACCATATAATCGTTATTTTATATTCTATACAGAAAATGTAAATAACTCACAAAGACTATTTAAAGAGTCCTATCCCTACTGTGTACTGATCAAAGAGGGATTTCTGCGAAGCACCCCACTGAGCGCGTAAGGATTTCAAGTCCTCGACTTTTTACCAGACTCCTTCGAGGTCCTTGAGATCCCGGCGGGGGTGATGCGAGCTGAGCTAAGGACGTATATGATGAGAACAAACTAGCTGCTTATATTGGGCCTGAGCAACCAACCTGCTTTCTATCAGAAGGGAGGATATTTTGTTAGGGACGGGTGTCTTGGTTATGGATTGTCAGGCCGTCGCCTTATAGCTGGCTGACTAGCACCTATGGGATGCTCGTTCAGCGACGACAACCGGCGTAGCGTGAAGAAGCGAAGTGAAAGCAGTGGTACTAGAAGCGCGAGCAGCAGAAGGGCAAACATTGCACACTTGAGTAAGCTCGGTGGCGCGCGGTACCCTATGCGGAACGAAAATCGAATCGATGAATAGAGCGCTCGGACTTGGTTCCGCAATACAGAAAACATCACACCTGTACGCACGATTTTGATTTCGAAACCTTATACCGTGTTAGCATGAGAATTGATGTCAGGCTTGAGTAGTACACTGCTAATTTTAGAAGTTTCCTGTCAAGGGCTGAAGTATTTTTTCATGGTTAGTAGGGCAGCGGTCGCCGTTGGGTGGGTGGACCACATATAATAAATAATTGTGGATGGTTTGACCACGAAAAAGAGAAATATATTATTGTTATTCTTTGAGCCAAGATCGTAGTAAATCCCCTACCACATTATGTACGATAAACTAATATGTATTTCGATATTTACAACATTAATTATTGCAAAGTCATTTTCAAAGACGTTTAATAAATAACTCAGTAACTAAGTACGCTAGTACAATATTATCATATACCGCATAACAGAACAGATTTCAATAGCTGAAATGCCCACACCCAATTAGTGTTATCGTCAGCGGTTAAACAGAAGATGCTGTAGTAGTTTACTGGCACTAGCTTCACGTTGAGCAGCTTCTGCTGGTGAAAAAATCGCTCGACTGACTCAATACTAAGTCTTTGAAAAGACACAAAAATAGGACTAGCCGAAACATCGTTAATAAACTCCAGGCCTAAATAATGGCCTTCAAAGAAGACTCGGTAGATGTTTATTAACCGATAGTATACAAATCTAAGCTGAAGGACACTGAGTTGTAAAGTATGTTTCAAATATTATTATTATTATTATTTCAGTATCAATCGTTTCAAGTGTTTTGAATAATACGATTAGGAGGGGGAGGGAGAGAGCGAGCTTGGCCCAGAGCCCAAGGGTTGCTGGCCTAAACCCACTTGGCACCGTATGTTAAATTTCAATTATGGATACATTTGTTAATTTACAATATTTATTATTGTATGATGATTATATTACATATATAAACAAAAAGTTACGAAGATTCATTAGACTATACTTGCACTCTCCAACTTGCTATTTTATCGTATTCGAGCCACTGTTTTGTTGGACTGCCATACTTTGCGACGAAGTAGACAGATAAGATCGGTGAGGTGTATATATTTAGCTCATTTCTTTTTTATTTTCATAGCACAAATGGGTCAGTCCTTCTGCACCTATCACCTATTACTTGTTTTCGAGAGTAGTGATTGCTTTGTACTGTTAGACACAAAGCAATACTTGTAACTACAAAGTAGGAGTAACTTGAACTGGCCGTTTTTGGCTTCGTTTGACTGGGTTTTTGAGTTCTAGGTTTTTACTCTGATTTTTACTTTATGTTAAAATTGAGTTAATTTGATGTTCTGCATGTTTACCTACCGGTACCATTAAAAAATGGCTAAAATTGCTGGTTGCAAAGTCATCCCCGTGGCCTATTCAAACAACAATAACTGTATGTACAATGTATCTAACAAGGTCTAATTATTCTAGATACTGCACACGACTTTCGCAGATGTCAACAACGCAATTCACAGATAACGGTACTGCATCAAACATACACGGCGGCTCTTTGACCCTCACAAGGAAGCGCTGCGTACGATAAAGTGTTTGCTGCAAACAAGCTCCGTGAAGTCTCTCTATAACAATGGCCAACAGCAGGCAGTAGTAATTCAAACAGTTCAAGTTATAGCACTGACAAACGATAGAATCACGTATGGGTTTCCCGCCGCGGCGGTGGCTGCGGCGATAGCTGAAAGTTCGCTTCGTCTTTATTTCCTCTTCAGTCCCATAGGAGTGGAGTTCGTGACAAGGAGACAAGAACTCGACGAGAAACACCGGGCGGCCGCAATCATCAAAGGCATCATCCTGTTATACTGCATGTTTTGTTCTGGACGCCGTTTTGACTCTTTACGACGCAGCCTATCGAAGTTTGTCCTAGAGAACGCGTATCTTTACTGTACTGGGAAGCATTCGTTCAGGACATCGTATCACATGGCTTCTCCTCAGGAGTCATGTGTGCTTGCACACGCATGAAGCAGCTGTACAGTCCAACTATGCTCATTAGAAACCGTCACCCGCTGAGTAGTGAACGGGCTTATGGACTGTTTTCATCTGGTCAGAAGCCGTATCTGTCGTAGCATACATCGGAGAACCAAAAGGACAGATCACCCCCTAATTTGATTTATGCATGTCGCTATCCACAGCTATCATATACCATCTGCTAATAGATTAATCCAGTACTATATTTGGTTGTATTGAAAGATGCAGTAATGTTTATGGAAAACGACGCAGCTGAGACCTTTCGAGCAATTATCGTGCAATTTCGGTTATATATGTAGTATCGACGTACTAAACTTTGTCTCGCTTTACAGTGTAGCTTCGGTGAGCAGCGATTCGTATTTGCGATTGAGCTCGAAAATCCGTTCCCAAATTCTCTGAATAACACTTGGAATTAAGCATGGGCAAACTGTCTAGAACTGTACAGGTGGAGGCCAAGCGAACATTTAACTAAAGCCTTCAAAGTAAATGCTAGCAAATTTCAAAATTACGTTCGAGTCGGCTCCTGCTTTGGGGGGGCACTAACGTAAAAAGACGTTTGAGAACATTTCTTGATCTCTAGTGTTATATTTATGACACTATGATCGTAGACGAGTATTTCTGGGAGATATTAAAAAGATCCGTGTCTGGCGCATTAAATTATAGATCCCAAGAAATATGTCATGAATCCTTTACCGTAATATTGCGATTGGCCGATACTTTTGGGTTAGTATCGACTTGTTTGCTACAAGTAGCTTCTTTCTTTATAAGTCTCAGTTTGAAACAAGCTAACTCTTCGTGTCCTTTTCCTACCCTCAAAGATTAATGGTAAATTTGAAGGCCTGCTATAAAAGACGAAAAACACATATACACATAGCGTAAAAATGTAGTCCTAGTAATTAAAAACACGATAATAGTGTGTTCCTTCTATGTAACACGGTGCGTGTACATTTGGCTGGAGGTACTGGCTTTTATATTATTTGACGTGTGCGGCTACATTTCGATAGTTTATTTGCAATTCGGTATCAGGCTCAATGTCCACTGATGTAGAATAGTTATACAGGTAGTGAACTCGTGCCACTGCTACTGTCATTACCTCTCCGTATGATTGTATCCCCTCGTCCGTTGTTTTATCAATATGTAGTGATAAGCGCAGTCACGCCAAGTCTAGTAGGATTAACCGTATAGCACACCGAAGATGATGGTGCCGACAATGACCAGCGCAAACATCGATTGTGCTAAAAGAAAAATATATATATGCAGTGATCATATAATGTTCCTGTACTAACGATAAAAGTATTCGAAACAATCAGAAAGAGATGATGAGCAGCGTTGTAGGCCAAACGGAAGCCTGCAATAGGAAGCTGTTAGTTATCAAAATGACGGATCCGCGAAACTTTTTAGTCAAAATAATTATAGCAAAGAGCGAGAGGCGGCGTTGAATATGACATCTCACAAATTTCGTGAAAGTTAGAGAAAATGGCAGCTAAATTATTCAGTTACCTCACCCGTTTTTGGATGACTATCTGCAGCTGTGCAGACGCCTGTGAGAACGTATCTAAGCATGCATGCGTAGCATCCATATAGTACGTATGTCCATTTATTGTATGCGTGCGAGCGATACAAAAAGATTCAACGGTTCGTATTGGCAACACATTGAAGAAATCGATTCTGTGACAGATTAGCCAGGCAACGAGCAACCACCTATCGCCACTTCATCAACATTATAACCGCGAGTGAACAACAGAACATATGTGGAAGACCAAGCAAACAAAATAGATCCTAAAAAAAAAGCTCATCATACTAATTGATATATCCGGTGTTCTGTTGCTATTGTCATTATAGTGGTTGCCTCACATCGGCCGAAAGGTCCGACACAGGCCAAATCAATACAACTGAATCATTAAAAACCATTGAAGCGTCCACACTAGTGAATCAATTTGTTGAAGCCATCAGGATAAAGTCCAGGTGAAAAAATACGACAGCAGCAGCAACAACAACAACAATAATAATGTAAGGCTAAACAAGAGTCACTCTTCGTGAAGTTCACTATCTATTTAAACGTATCAAGCCTATAAGATCAAAGCTCGCATAGGCCCTAGAAAACCCGTTGATAGCTTTGTTACCTGCTAGCGATATAATGTTATTCATGGAATCTTTAAAAATCAATCGTTCACTAGTGATTAAAAACGAGTAGACTTAGTTTAACCTATAAGACCATTATTATTATTATAATAAAAATTTACCTATAAGAGCCACCTTGCCGATTTTTCCGTGTGGGGGTCCTCTTCGGGCGTCAGAATTTTCGCAGATATTTCAAATATTTATAGCTTATACCATTTATTAAGGATGATCGTTTGTGAACATTTTCTACAATGCCACTCTGCCGTTAAGCCATCCGTAGAGTGGAATTTACAAGTAACACATGAAACCAAAGATAACACGATGTTGATCCGTCATTTTAGCCGAACATTCCACTGGTTAGAAGCGTACGGTTAAATGTATAGTAAATAGATTAGAAAATGTTCAAACTCTCGAAAGAGTTAATCAATCTATTTAGTGTTAGATGATCTTTTTAGGGAAACCCGCATTAACCACAAACTAAGGGCTATAACGGCCTATGTAGATACACAGTTGTATCATTACGGGCGGTCCTGACAAATATCAGCTCGAATAACCTAAGCATAGCACTCGGCGACCAGATGATTCTCTGTTAGGGTCCAATTTAAGCGAAATAAAAAAGAAACTAGAACTATTAGAGAATAGAAATACACAATGGCCCTAGATCCCATATGGTTTTGACCGGCCTTTCAGTATTCTGAAATCGGTGTGAAGCTATTGATAAAACAGTCTATCGGGAGAGCATTTTACATGAAGGCATGGAGGCAGGCTTATGGAGAAGTTAACCATGAAAGCATTTTAGGAAGGAACTACTGCTGCCATCTGAGCGAAAGTTTAATAGCTCTACTAATCAAAACTCGTTTCTACTCTACCGTAAAGTTTGTACAAGTATTCGAGTTATCAGACTGGACATAGATGGACCTCTCGAGGTTGTCCGCAATCATTAGGCTCTAAAGAACTAATACCTATCTATCTGATCGAGTTGAGTTAAAACATAGAAAGCGAATCAAACGCCTTAAAAAGCGCTGCTTGCTAGACAATTGAACTCGGCCAAATTCTAACAGATCTCAACACTTCGGTAGATCTTTCATTATTTGTCATCTGTTCGTATTCTTATTTATCGTCGTTCCTGAAGAATATCGACAGCAACTAAATGCAAGGCTAAAAAAAGTCCTTTTTCTTGATTCCATTAACTCGTTAAGTCATGCGAACTTTAATTGTTAATGATGATACCACTTATTTTTGGCCTCAAGATCTAATTCCGCCATTGAAAATGAGTAAAGCTTTGGAGAATACGCGTACACCATACCTTGTCATTTTGTCAAACCAATTTAATTTACTAGATGTCTCGATTTTTGGTTTCGCCAAAATACAAGTCTTTGTTAAAGGCTGAAATCGCTTAATCTACTGTAGTTAAAAATAAGTCTGTACTAGGAGAGTTCGCTTGCCCATAATGTCCATGTACAATTAAATACTACCATTACATACAATGTTTACGCGAAGTATTTAACTGAATCGTACTTAGGATTCGTTTTTCTTACACAGTTTTGTGGATAGTCAAAAAAAAAAGCTTATTATCTAGACCACATAACAAGTCAGCGGATACAGTATGCTTGCAATTCTCTAAATTATATAGATAAAGGTATATTTATTGAAAGGAAATTTTGCTGAAAATCGCCCAGAACACTTCTGTTCACTTTCTTGAAATACAAATCGCGTTTTTTGTAATTCAGGCCACCGCGCCCTTTCCCTCTCGAAGAAAGGAAGCAGCCTTCTGCAAATTCGTTGAACTGCCATAAAGGTAGCGCGACAGGACATATTTTTGAATTTTTATAGCGAAACATTAACAAAACGAAAAGAAGTACAATTACCTATCACTAATCCCTGGAGTGCAAAGATTTGCAAATATAGTGAGTAAGTAGGATGAATAAGTTGAAAGCGACTAAAAATAAGTTTGAGACTGAACGGTTTAAAAGCAGTGCAAGAATGGAGAGCGGCAGGTGATGGTTATGAATCATACCTGGTGTTTGATATTTTGCTGATAGGCCCGCTCCAAATGTGTTAATATAGAAGAAGTCACTCGTAGATGATAAACAATGCTTAAGCAATTAGATTTTTGGGGACTAAACGGCCTAAAAATCATTATTAATTATGGTAAATTGGGACTTCTGACCAATTTATTTATTTATTTTATTATGAGTCTGCTTTTAGTAATATGATCTCAGTCGTACCGACAGCGAACACACTATTACGGGAAGTTGCTCAAATACTGTATTTGGTAGCTTTTTTTTTCGAACGATATTAGTAATCGTGGCAGTATTTCTCACTGTTCTTCCAATACCTTGCACGTCTAACGTCAGCCTGATTAACCGGGGGTTAGATAATTCGCGGACTGATTACTTTTTAATTAGCACACAGATTATTAATATCACAATATTTTTATTTATCTGAGTTAGTTTTAGGGAAATGAGATCAACATTCCTAAGCTTTTGATAGGAGTACACATTTTAAATGTCGTTACTCTAATGATCACTACAACTGATTTTCTCTTAAATTTTCTCCATGAACTAAATGCTCATTTTTGTCTGCTGTAAACCTTACATGTTACATGTTTTTACAAATTCGCTTCTGATAAAAGTTTTGCTACTTTTTTTTTATAGATAGCCACGGCAAAGGTGCTGCTCAAACGCAACGGCCGCGTCCCTAAACGAATGGCAATTTTTCAAACAATCTTTAATACTAGCCCATGTCGTTCCTTTTGCCGCCAGTGTAAAAACGAAAATAGTTAGCGTATAATTTAGGAAAACAAGTGGCCCTCGTTAAGCATTTTACTTATGGAAATGACTCTCAGTATAATCGTGTCAAATTCATCCTTCAACAAGGGCGTCATCAATAATATTTAGAGAATAGATACATGACATATATCTCTCGGTTTTCCTCAAGAACCTCATTGTAGCCGAAGGCAGACTTAATATGTTGACCTCATTATGCCAAGGAGATCTACCGAGGGTGTCTACGTATATAAACGCGGAAAACCGCTGTAAATAATATACTTGTAAACAAGTAGATATATATATATATATATATATATATATATATATATATATATTTTTTTTTTTTTAAAGTGCCTCTAACGATGTTTGAAATTTTTTACAAACGTCACTGCTTTTCAAATAACCGAATCAAAAGAAGCTTACTACATTTCTCTAACGTATAGTGTATTTGCTTGGATATAGGTTGTGCATTTTATTCAGATCCGAATTGCCAAAAATAGGAACGAATTTCATATTCGCGACCTTTCAAAAATGTAACCTTTTTTTTAATATTCAGAAACTATCTCTTTTATTCCGCTCGTCAAGTTCCAGGGTTCGGCCTAGATTGGATATAATACCGTATAATAATTGTTTCGATTTCGGTAGTACGTTAAGTTTAGCTCTAGTGCTGTCGATACTTCTACGCGAAATATCTTTCCAGATGAATTAATTTTATAACATACAGGACGGGTCTAATCTCTGTTGGACTGCAACACAAGTGTTGGAAAAACTCCCGATTTATTATCGGGTCTTGCTGTAAATAAATGTAATGAAGGGGGCCACAACCCACATAATTGGTGTCGGTGCGTCCTGAAGTTAATTCTCAAGTGTAAAGGAGCCACAAACGCCACTCTTCTAGAGAGACACGATTAAGATCTATTTTTAGTGCGCTTTCAAGATTCGTATACGATCGCCTTATGTTATTTAAATGAAAAGCAGTAACGTCTCACAAGAAAGAACTCAATGATGGGAATTTGCAAGGCGTTCCTCGATTACGTGAACTCCACAGATGAAGGGAAGGGCAAATTCGTGCGCGCACTCTATCAATAATCAAGAGCGATTTGCAACACTTTCGCACAGTTGTGTACTCCAGAAGATCACCATGGTTGCTGTTGAACGTTTAACTGCTCACGATGCAAATCCTGTATTTATACAGGGTTTTACAAAATCAAACAACGAAATAACCTCAAGAGGGTAACCCAAGCGTACCCTTTTCCGCAGCAATACCTAGTAAGTAAAAAGTGTTGATAACTTACTCTTAAGTATGTCTAGGAAAACCCTAAAGCATTGCAAGTGTTCTGCGAATAAAGTAGACTAATCGTCAATGTAAGACAAGCTAGCATTCGCTCAACAGACATACGCCTGACGGATTAATGTTTGCCTTAAACTGCACGGTTACGAACGTCACCATTTCCATAAACGGCTTTCTGACCCTTTAACCTAAATCGTCACTGCCTTTGTGCAGCTCGATTTTATTATACATAGCAACAACTGTCATACGCAAACGGTTGTCGTTGCTCTTGTAGAGGACGCATGTTCCAATTAAATAGAAAGGATCCAAGAAATCCCCGCATCCGAATCAGATGTCAGGATACGGGTTTTTCGCGTCAAAGCTCTTTTTGCTCTCTACTTATAGGGGACGCAGTGCTAGTGTTGCTGAAGAAGCGTTTTTAGACTTTTGTAGGAAAAAGGCCTTTGCCGAAACGTTTGGTGCAATGGTTGTTCATCACAGCGTGTATGAACGTTCGACCTAGTACGCACGATTTGTCAAATGGCCTGAACGACCGTAGCGTTGGACTGTTGAGAAGTAGGAAAAAGTTCGTATTTCAGATGAATCGCATTTCGAAATTTAGTAGTGTCAGTAACGCTCAACAGTGTACAGGCGCCGCGACGAAAGATCCCACGAGTCCTGTGTAAGCCAACAGATCAGGCCTCTGAGCAGATTAATTGTGGATGGTAATTTCCATCCATGACGCAGAGGTCCTATATTTTCATATATGAATAAAAATGAGAAATTAAAATCTCACCATATAGAAAAAGCATGTCGATCGAATGAACGACGGGAGGACTGATAAGCAGGGGGTTCCATTTGTGTTTACTGATGCTACACCAACTCAGTGGAAAGGGAAAAATACTTCCTACAATAACAGTGGTATACCGTATTCGCAGTTACTGAGAGAATTATTTACTCGATGCAACATCTTATGGCCCATCTTTTGTGGCTGTGTAATTGTATCAGTTCAGCAAATGCCGGATACGAGCGTTGTGCAGCATATTTCTCTTTTTGTCCATTTCTGAGACTTCATTACAGGGACTCTCGTTAACCCTATCCTACTTTCTCCGTCAATACGCGAAGGCTGAAGTTGCAGGTCTGCCAATTCTTTCATGTCGAAAGGTTTTTTCGATTGATTGATTCTCACAAGTTGAATATACTCTAGTTGTGTTACTAATGGTTGGCGTAGCGAACGTAGGTTCGTCTATGAGTTTTTTTTTTATGTATTTGCTGTAGATGTGATCGTTTCGAGTTAGTCTATTAACTATTCGGTTGCTCAATTCAAGTTATTCACTTAAAATTCTTCTAGTTTTAATCCTCGAAGAAAGTGCCTATTAGTTTCAATATTGCCCACCACATAGTGTATTGTTGATAATAAAATATAAATAACATAAAACCTTCCGCGTCCTGTTCTGAAAGCACCGAATATGTACTTTTTCATATTCTCCTTTGCATAGTCGTTATGTCTGTGTATTAACTGAACGTTTTAGAAGAAATAGCTTTTCAGAGAGAAAAGACTTTTTATTTGCTCAAAACAGGCCTGCTTCAGATATGAGATTTGATTCAAATATGATTTCATTGGTGATAAGATCCTGGTTGATAATAACCTGTGTTAGAAAGAACATAAAATGTAGAATCTTTACCAGATTTTTTATAACGAATACGAATTACTTTGTATCGAGCAATGTATCTAATGAAGAGTATTGTACCCTAAGCGGTATACGGCAGACTAGATTATAAGACAAACAACTATAATGCTTATTATTTTCAACCACTTGATGTTTTACAAATGAAAATGCTATCGGAATTTCTGCTCATTTGAAAGACGACTTCAAAGTTGAAGTCAATTGAAGTTAAATTTCGTATTTGAAGTACGCCTGTTTAGGGCAAATGAGTAATTTCTTCTTGGTGAAAATGTGTCCACTAATCTAGAACATTCGGCTAATATCCCAAATGAAAGACTATACAAGGAAAATATGAAACAGAACATGTTGCCTTGCAATGCCTTCAGAGGAACGCACGATGATTTTCATTATCAACAGTATTGAATGTGAGCAAATACCTCAACATGGGGCAATATTGAAACCTTTGGGTGCTTCTTTCGAGAAACAAACTATGAGGATTTTAGGTTAAACAAATGATACTCATTGTTCTTACTGCGGCTCGTTCGGTCGTTCAGTAGTTTGCTGGGCTATTGAGATAGAAGAACCGAATATCAAAGCTGAGGAGAGAAGGCTACGCAAGCAGAGAAACCTGGATGCTCAATTATAATTCAGTCCGATTGGATTAAGTAGAACGAAGACGGCGAACGGCAGCCGCAGTCTAGCGATCCTCGTTCAGTACCAGGTCTGGCCTTAGACACAGATCTACTCCTACCCCTAGCCAGCCTGTGCATGCCTTCGGCAATCCAGTTAGAGTGAACCAACCTCCATCGCGGACACAGGAGACGACAGAGAGGACATACACACAGAGGAAGTGCGAGGGCTAGATCCATCTATACTTGTTGTCCTTCGCATCAATGCACGACTGTTCAACTCGAGAACGACTGACTAGGGCTATAGAACGACTGTGCTGCTGCTGGTGCTTGCGGATGCGTTGGATAGAGCATGAGATGATTCTGTTTCCCCTGTCTGATCTTGCTTTCGTCTTTTTGCACCACAGGTCTTTTCATTGTCGATTGGCTGACGATCACTCTTACTGGTACTACTTGGAGCAGCGTTTGCTGTCCTTTCAGTCTAACCCAATAAGCACTACCGAGATATGCGCAAATATAAGAGCTACAAAGAAACTTTTAGTATGTGCCAGTTTAGCTGAAATCGTACATATGTGTACAAGACAATACAATGATAAAACGAGCTACACTGGACAACACACAGGCACAAACAAAAATCCGACCAGTCTGTATGTAGATTTTGCCTGAACGATATATAAATATATGATAAGGTACGCAAAAAATACTATCCAGCCAGATTGTTATCGTGCAACGGCATGTCATTCGTAAATTAAAAATTAATGGAAAGGATTTTTCCTGTAGAGCTTTCAAAGTTGCGTCGCTTACGAATTGTTTATAAAATTAAGTATCTTCGATTCTAATTGCTTCACGATATTTTGGCCTGCGTTAGGACGTTGGTAATTCGCTGCTATTTACTATGCCGCAGACTCAAGCGTTCCTCGAAACTATTCATACAAGTAATCGAAACATATTAAATGCCCACTTTTCGTTTCCCTTAAATTATTCACCACATCCCTATAGTAAGATGATTAATTTTTATTCAGCTTTCGCTAAGCGGTGTAGCATTCTGTAACTCCAAATAAAATCGTGGCCTAACTAAGGACGACGAATGGCAAATTTTGCCCACTCATGATAGCGACACTTCTAACCCATTCAGTCACAGTCGGAGGCTTCTACGATCGGACTGCTATTTGAAAGTAGGGTACTATTCATTTTTGCACTCGCGTTGTTGTTATGCTGCCTGGTGTCATCGCTTGCTGCTGCAAGCTATTGTACGGCTACAGTATCGTCGCATTGTGCAAGTAGCAGCTAGCAAAGACGGTTGTTGAAAAAGAAGGCCAGTGGATCGTGGGTCGATGTTTAATATTTGCACAGTCCTTACTATGCATTGCGTACATTACATTCGTTGCAGAGAATAAACAGGCGTGGCATCCCAACCCGTAGTGTATATAGTCCTGTACCCACTGGTATCGCTTGCGTGTCCATCTGGCCTTATATTACTTATTCAAGTTCGGTGAAGCTACCAGTCAACATTTTTAGTACGCTGTCTCAGGTAATGCCAGTGATATCAACATCAAATGCACATCTTCGAGGATATACCATTATTTAAAATATTATAAAACACTTCTATGAAAGACGAAAACCAAATGATATCTAGTAATTGCAGTGACTTACAAAGCTAATACTGGCGCACGTTGAAGTGCGCCTCGAACGGTTGCCCGAACGGAGCAAGTTGGACGAGGAAAGTGCGAGGGATTTTCTAGTCTCCAACCATCCTCATTTCTTCGCTTAGGGAACGAAAGCGTAAGTGGGGACATAATGGGGCAAAGCCCTCGGGCCATAGATGGGACAGTGGTGAGCGCAAGGGGGCCCGAAACAGGGAATAATATGCGGCGTACTAAGTAATCATACAGGGCGAACAGTGGAGAGCACTAGGAGCCACGGCACACCACAGAAGGAAGGCAGCATCACCGACAACAGCGGGGGCGTTCGGAAGGCATAAAAGAGTGCGGGAGGTGAAAGAAGGAAGCGTAGGGATCGAGATTGGGTAGAAAAAGGTAGTAGTACGATGGTTGGGGCGTTGAAGCTGTGTGACATCCTCGCAAGTGGAGAAAACGACTTTGAAGGAGATCGCCGATTCCTGAACCGACGACGACGACGACGGTGTGTATGTGTGCAAATATGTTTCTCTTTCTCGTTACCATTCGTGTTATATTGCACTTCTTTTTCGATCTCCTCTCGTCTGCGTTGCGACAGAAAAGATCACAACAGCTATAACATCGGTGTTGTCCATGCTGTGTTGGCCGTCGACGCAGTTTGGTAGCGGAAGTGATACGGATGGCGACGGCATGATTTTCTTGCCGAAGAACGACCAGTCATTAAATGGCCTAACAAGTAAAAACAAGCAAATTCATCTCTACAATCTACAAGAAACGGAGACAATAGAAATGCTGTTGTGCTTTTCTAACGCTTGACTGTCGAACGGGCGGCAGATGCCGTCGTCATTAGGGAAATGGGTTAACATTCGACCTTAAAAGATCCTCGGTTTATTAGAAGGTAACGAGATTCCCACAAACTTTTTGCGTTTTTGACTAAAGAGCTTTTACTTCGACTCTCTATCTCATAGTTTTATGACAGCTCGAAGATGCGAAAGACAATTTTTGATGAATATATGTTGCCAACTGAATATTCTAAGGCTGGCGGCAGAAAAACTACGCGGTCTCTGTAGTCTACGAGCGGCCGCAGCAAACCAGCAGTCTAATATTTGGGTAATAATAATAATACAGGGTCCAAAACAGGTTATCCTTTTGAGCAATCGACTGAGTTGCCGGTTGAAAGGCGACGTTTATGAAATTAGCATAGAGAACAGATTTCACGTTTTCTCGTATGGAAAGAAGCTTTATTTTCTTTTCTTTTTTTTTTTTTTTTTGTATACAAACCCTTTTCAGATGCAGTTATTTTTTTAAGGATATCCGTGTCGCCGTTCACTGTTGAGCAAATCATTTCTGCTGTCACGAGGCGTTCACCTATATGTATTTTAGAGTGAGCTCGAGCTTGGGGGACGTATTATGCAGTTATACAGCCCTGCATAACAGTTTGACATTGCATTTGTAAATGCGTAGAGGCTACTTTTAAATTAAAGCGTTCTTGAAGCGAACCATGAATGGGCTAGTTAACGTCCGCTGGTAACCGTAACAAGCAGCCATTGAAATTACACGTAGCAGCAATATAATACTTCCAGAAGAGGCCTCACTACCCCATTAGCTGTTGTTGCGCATTCCATGTAAATAAATAGAGTTTATAATCACACCGGTGATTGCCGTTGCCCTCCGTGAATAAACAACTTTCATAATAAGGGCCTTTAGTGATCTTTGCAGCAGATTGGCAAATGAGCATTACTTCAGCTTTTAACACACTGACAGATATCCAATATTTTACACTAACTTTATTCATAAGTTGAGTCGCGTATGTTTCGACCAGTGAGGCATCATCACTGGCTTTTCTCAGGCACGGCCAAACACTTGTTTACAGTACGGATGTGAATTCATGACGCACATACTCTACATAGAGCTAAGGTCAGAAAACAACCTATAAATTACTGCGCGGAGGACAAAAGCCGTTCTATTTTTAGAAGCATGAGGTGAGATGAGGAAGAAACAAACACAAATCCTCGAATGATCCGACTAGTAGCAAAAAGACGACTTGTCAGTTATCTAAAGTTGAGCTTTCTATGTTTCCCTATACGAGGACTGGTGCACATAGGAGCAAGTTATTCTAGATTAATATTGTGTAGAGAGCATTGAAGTGGTTAGCAGTTGTAACCGACGATTTGGTATAATACGCACTTCCCAGAATAGCCCTAGGCGTCTTCCCTTGTCAATTGCTATTAGCTAGTTTGCTTTTTGTCGCATACCTTATCTTCTGCTGCTGAGAGCTATTTGGTAGGTTTAGGGGAAATAGCTTAAACGTACGTTATAAGTCGTTGCCTAAGGGTGCGTCCTTAAAGTCTGCTTGAGTTGAGGAGATTGGAATTAAGAAGATTGGAATGCTTAGGTACGCCGTCCAACGCTTTTAATTGTTCTGGAAAACTTTTTCAGCATCCGCCGTCCTTAGTAGGTTCACCTATGTTATGACTTAGCGGTACTCGACAAGCACATCGATGACTTCAATGCGAAATCTATTAAGGACTCATATAAAATTCACGATGCGTCCTCACAGTACGTGTGTAGGCCGTTATATATTATTAACAAACAATCATTTTCCGCTTAATTTAATAAAACGTTTCTCAAATAGGAAATGAAGATATTTGGTAAGACTGATAGCAGCAATAACAGTAGGCTTCAAATTCGTCGGAATCCAAGTTATACCATGCTTATTTCTCACTTGATAGGGGCTCCGTCTCTTCTCGAAAAACGCCAGAAATTCATTCCAGACTTCGATTTGTTGCGGTCATGTCTCGCGTGCCAGAAACCGTAGCAGGTATTATATTTGTTTGCTTTTCTTTATATAAGCAATAATGATATGAAACTACCGCATAATGTTAATTCAGTTATTTACTGTAATATAAATAGGTCAATATTATCAATTGACCTGTTGATCGTGGGGCATATGTCGGCTTTTACAAGGAGCATTGGCTTTCTAAGAAAAAGCCTTTCGGGTGGAGAGAAGGTTATCGCTGACGTCATGTTCTTCCCTACCTTCTTCTTAATGCGATAGTTGATAGTTTCGTGTAATGATAATAACTGCGCATCCCCGTAGCCACGCAACTCAGATGAGTTTCACCGATCATCGAGATGACTGCTAAACACTGCATCCTGCGAGATGTGACGCTAACTCTTCTCTTTTGTGTTGCTGTTTTAATGCTTCTCTTTACTAGTTCGTTTTCTTGGGCAGCTAATACCAACGGTACGTATTACACAACTTTTCGATTCACAATTTTGGTGTACGCTAAGAAAGACTCTAGTAATTTTAGGTGTTATCTATGGTACACTGCTTCTTTTGTGTTCCTGCTTGTAGGTATCTATTTAAATCCTCTCGATGCTTATAGTAACACAAATGTTACATGTGGGCTCGTGTAAATAAGAATAAACGAAAACGTATTTTTACGAAGAAAGCTATGAGAACTTACTATATATGTCATCGCCACATGCGATTTTATAAATGGAACTGCATTTCCATCGTCGCTAAGTACAGCTGTTTCCAATCTATCAGAAATAAAATTAACACATATTACCATATGTAATTCGTCTATAATTTATAAGCAGATTTAGATATTTTTAGTTTCTCTATAGGGTAATAGTTAGTTTATTAAATGAGATAAGGACCGAAAATATTTCACCGGACATGGAAGCCCAAGGCTGTCTGATTTCAATATCTTAATTAATGGCATTCCCGTATGTTGTTGTACTTGCACCACAGCTACCTTCAGAGGCAGGAAAAGATACCCATCCCATAGATGCCCATAGAATAGGCATTGTGCTGAAAACTATTAAAGATCATTGAGAAGCTAAGGAACCTGCGTATGACAAAAAGCTCACTACGGCCTCGGAAAATGAAAAGTTTTAGTCGATGATGATGATGATGACGGAAGGGGGCCGCATATAAAAATAGTCAATGTTCTTCAATACTCGAGCCATACCCAAACAAAACATACATATTTAGTTCCCAAGTATATGTTTGCCCATATACTGACAATATATAATGCATGTTATATCTCACCGCTGCTTTTACAGGATGTTCGTTCGGTCCGGCAATGTGTAATCGTCATTGTTTGGGACTGTCCCGCTCCGGCGGGTCCTGTGAATTAAATAGTTCGAATACACCCTTCGAGATACGATGTGTTTGCTTCGATAAGATATGATATCTACTAAGACGCCAATATATCGCAATTCTTATCAGTTGATATTTGCATTTGATCTTCATTCATGAGTAAATGATGCTGAATCAAATTCCGTAAGTGTTTTATTAAATAAAAACATACCTATTTTAGTTAAAGTATCATTAATTATACTTGCTGTGATGTATGATAAGCGTTTACAAAGTGTAGCATCTACTGACGGCTCTCCTTTTCCTAGAACAGCATGAAGCAGCACCACAATACCAAACTCCTAGAAAGGTTACTCGAGTTTCGGCAATATTATGAAGTTTCTCTAGGAACAAATAAGATTTGAAGTTCACCTTTCAATTTGACGTCTCACGCGACTGAAGGGAGACAACAATGCTTCATCGTTACAACGGAAATGACCACTACTACGCATTACATCTCAGCTAAGGTATAGTAACGTCAGCAATCACCCGTCTTTTGCTTGGTGTAAGAATAAAAAGGACAGAGAAAGGCATATATATATATATATATGCGCCTTTCTCTATCCTTTATATATATATTATTTATGCATTTAGCTTAGCTGGAAGATGCGCAAACGCAGCGCTCCCCATCGCTCTATCTTTATTCCTGAGCAGCTGAATTAATTTGCTCCCAACGATCCGTTATTCAGTAACCCGACATTTTTCCAAATCGCTAAAGAAAAGGGGTGTAGAACAATATAAACTAAGGCAATGATACGCATATAGTCAAGTAGAGAGGTACTGAAGAGTGTTTTAATTGTTGAATTATTTAGTAGAACCAATTTTCAGTTTCAGTGGTTTAGGTAAGTGAAGACAATCATGTGAAAACCGTTCACGTACAGAACTATATCTCATATAGAATATGATTGGTCGTACATTTTACCTAACAGATGAATTGTTCTCGATTTTTCAGTGATAAAAGCCTGCTTTTACCAGAACACAATTAAAACAACATATTAGCAATGTTTGACCTTAAAAAAACGTGTAATTTTCTGTGGGAAAACTAGAAAAAAACTAAAATGTATCGCCCGTGTTTATTTTTAATTAATGCTTCTTGTTCAGTTGAATCCGCTGACAATTCACACAACAGTTTTTGCTCAGAGCAGATGATTTTATCCCGGAACCAATACCTGGTGTGGAATGGTGCTACAGTTGACACTGCAGCTCCTTCATGCGGCGACCTTGACGACCTCCCACCGGGGCATGCACTCGTAATAGGGGAGCAAACTAAATTACAAAGACGACTCTTTCATCATTTTTGCCCGTTGCCGCATGAGACGCCAACCCCTAATTCGCTCAAGGGATTTAGGCCGTTTAGAAGACTACACAGTTTTTGCCGACACGTGCAACATGCACGACGAACATTACGGAGTTACCTTTCTTTGTGATAGTTCTTTTCTGATAGATGACCTATAGATATGGTAGTAAGTGATGTTAGGTATCTAAGAACTGTTGAGTAACTCTCGTAAATATCGTTTTCAGTTACTGACTTTTAAAGGTATAGATTGTAAAGGATTTTTCAATGAATGATAGATACAAACAATCCTTACTTATTTACACTATCTGAGAATGTATCTTTTCTATATGTGGTACATATGGTAAAGTTGGCTGGAGTTTCGTCCTCAATGACTGTTATTTATCTGTTAAACGGCCTGTTCAATTAATTCCACCACATAGGAAACACTACTCGTTATCTATTTGGTACATTTCTGTACTTCAGCGCCTCGGTGCCTGGTGATTACGTTGTCACTGCACTATCACTTACGGCTTCAAATCAGCTTCATACTTTTAATGTAGCTGTGAAAAAAACAGCAATCCAAGTAAACTGTTGTAAATATGTTTTTGAAATAAATTTGTCATACTATTTGCTAAAAACCAAGAGATCGATGATCGGTATATATGAAATCTTAATAATTCGATAGTGTTGTAGCTGCTCTGATGGTTATCATAATTATCGACTACAACAACGTAAAAATAGCTAAATGGTAGCTATAAAACGAAGAGACGAGTTAAAATTGTATTGAAACGCAGAGTTCTCCCGAATTTCACTTCAAAAGCTGCTTCAAAAGGATTTGATATTAATTGTTTGATAACCCAAAATATTGAATTGGCCACGCTGGTTTGTAACTCCTTTCTCTGCTATTTCATCGCTCAGACTTTGAATTTTGGCATAAAGCTTTAAAAACCTTAGTTTTTTTCCGGCTACTATTTACTTCTCTAAGTTCAGACTCCACTTCCTTAAAACAAAATAGGTAATATATGTAGATCGAGAGAGAGAGGGGGGAGAGAAAGTATTAGAGCAGTTCATTATGTCAATAGGTACATCTATTTTTTAGTGCCGCGGGAATTTTAGTTTGCAATTAATCTATGAGCACAGTAATCATAAAACATAAATCGACTGCAATCTTTTGCAAATTTCCGTAGCATTCATATTGCATCTCTTGGCTTAGCAAAGGTGTTCTTGAATCGAACGGAACCTCTTGCGTTACCATACAGAAGTGCTTCGGAGTAGTTAATTATCCTCTTGACGGACTGGACTTAATTTTTTGAGCTATCTGAAAAACCGATCCCTTCCATTCGTCCACTATCATCTTCTTCAGGCGGGTTCGCTTTGAAGTCGTACTAAAGGAACTCAAACATACGACAAAGAACGATCAGTCTTCCTGTATCCCGCACTTCAAAGTACCAATGTCCGATCGTTGTCCTGTCTGTGTGAATGGCTCAAGTTTTTTGGATGTAGACACTTCAGGAAGGATATGATGCAGCAGAAACAAGAGTATGCGAAGGTACAGCACTCAACTCAGAATCGGCCCTGCTTGAATCTGTACAGGCAGCGGAGGACCGTTTATACTGCTAGCCTTTAACTTTTGACTATCTTATCAATACGAGCTTGTTAATCCTTTTGCACGCCAGACAAAATAGTGTAGGTGCATTTGTCGTTTTACTGTAGTGTCTGTTCGTCCTCTGTCAATTCAACTTTCCGTTATAACTCTGGAATTTGATTTAAAGATGTTCGTAAGCAATTGCTGAAATGTCCACAAAGCAATTGCTGCAGACTTCGAGGCTTGCTTCCAAACCAACTAGCAGTGGCATTTTTCAGCCGGCCCGTCCAAATCAATTCAACTGTAAATATCTTTCCGCCCCTTTGGGTTCTGATGACAGATTTCTCATCCTCTCTGTTGTCCACTGTCACTCTCTTAGAGAGTTTCACTGCTGTTCATGTACAAGTGAATAGCACCCCGATGTTCTCTATTCGCGTTCCTGTCGCCTCCTGGTTCGTCTCGTCAAATTTCATCGTTCACTGAGATTGCAATCCCGACGCTTGGCCGAATCCAGATGGGGGTCATACCTTCAAACTGGCACCGTCGCTGTTACCGGCACTGTTGTCGTCTCCGCCTGAAGTGGGCACTTGCTTGTGGCACGCTCTACCTTTTCCGCGCTGCGCGTCAGCGAACCGGGAGCTAGAGCGCGACGAATGTGAAGAATGACTGCTGCGCCTATGGCCAGTAGCGAACTACACCTAGGAACATCAGAGCGAACGCTTGATTTAATTCGAAATTACATAATCAGTCTCTCATAAGCCATAAAGCTAACGACGATGATGGTGGTGATGAACACCAGAGCTAGCCGAATCTAAGACAGGTGCTTCGAAAGCTAGCCAGATTTTCCGATTACAAATCCATACATATATGGCATATACCAGACAGCAAATAGTGTTCAATATCGTGCCCAGAGCTAAATCGCTACTGGCTCAGGTTAAAGATAAGCAATCATCTCACCAACGAAAGAAGCGAGATCTTGATTTCGCCACTTCGCACTTTTGCGCTTGTGATTATTGTCGGTAGATAGTAATCGTTCCTACTGCGTCAACATAGCCCAATTCATGTTATAATTTACTAGCGAAGTGAAAAACATGTGCTATCGTAGCGACCGTGTATCTTTGCCACCTCACATGCCAATAACCAGGTTCAATGTAATCTAGGCAAGGAAACAGTGTGGTACCTCTACGTGCATCTAAGTAGATTCATGGATATCAGTACAAGGCCCATGTAGTGCATCCATCAATAATAATAATAATAGAGTATTATACACAAAGCCACTCGTATCTTACAATATTCATTCAAATAAAACCTCCCTTTGCAAAAGCCAATACCTTGCTAAATCTTCATTTACTTTGATTCTCACGGTCAGAGCATACGATTGTTACAGTGAATACAATATAATCAGTTTGACGATCATACGCCGGTGAAAAGAGCCGTTGAGACTTCAACGGGCCACCATTTAGCCGTTTGTTGGACGACGTTTTCTTTCAGCTGAGTGATTATCCCTTCAACGCTCCTATTGCTAAATGGTATCTTCATGTCGCTATAGATGGACAGCTACTGCCTACCCTAAGGAGAAGCTAAGGATGAAAATCAAGAGAGCATGAAATCGTCATGATCTCCCATCGTCCGGATTAACTATCCGCTGGATATACGCGTCCGCATGTACGTCTGTTGTCCCCTCTCGTCGCTCTCTCAGTATGTATCCGTCCGTCGCTGTCCTTGTGGAACTCCATTGACATACCTAATTCCTTTTGCTTTGCGTTGAATTCAAGTTAAAACTTTACGATCAGGAAGCACTGTGAAGTAACGATTTGCAATCTCAGTTGCTGAGATCGGGAAGAATCTATGGAGGATACAGCAAAAATGAGTGAAACAAAGCCGGTAGTTTTTTAGTTATAAATTAAAAAGAGCGATCATTTCTATTTATCAAAAGATGTATACATAGAAACGACACCTACTTATTTCTATATGTAAACGAGGTTATTGACGAAAAATCTGTATACATTTTTTGCTTTTACAGATATACACGGTCATATTACATATAGTTGAAGTCAAGCTCTGCATCGAGGCAGAAGTAAGCAGTTTCCATGTATATATCTAACAAGAGACCGTTATTTTCAGTTATTACATATACAGAAATATATATTTGCCCATTTTCTCTATATGTACACAAGCTATCGAAAAATTTATTCAGCACAGACTTCAAATACAATTAAAAACTGCCCTCTAATCCTCTCCCTCTCCACCCCCTCTTATTAAAATTGCAAGTATTATTTAAACCATTTTAATACGATAAAACACATATGCATTTTTAAATTTGTTTAGATAATGGTATTCCTGGGTTCTGTGGGTTCTGTGGGAACTTACCAAAGACTTCTGCAAAAAGCGGAGATTCTGCAATATATATATATATATATATATATATATATATATATATATATAATGGCACTACCTTCTATCTAAAATGGGGACTGAATGGATCCTCAGTGCAGAAAGTCTAAATACAATAATTAAGACTAATAAGATTAATAACTAGGTTAGAATGTTTAAAATCACAGAGAAATTCTTATAGTCAGCAGTTCCTGCGTTCCTTCTCACACACAAACGCTCTCTGTTTCGAATTTGACGTCCGGTTTCGCCGTTAAGCGTAGCTCCATCAGGCGACTGGCTCCCAGCATGAAACGAACCATGTATCTATGCCCGGGTCGGAACCGAGACCACAACGTGTTCCAAAGATTAGCGGGCAAATACGTTTCCCACTAAGCTACCACGGGAACACAAACTCTAGTTTTAATTTTCTAGTTCTCTGTGAGGCAACGTATTGCTGCTGCTGCTGCTATTCCAGAGTATCAATAAGCAAACTTCTTCTTTTGTTATTATAGGCAAAAATTCGAAAAACTACTTAGCGACCTCAACCGCTATTAATTTTGCTTTACTGTTTCATTTTATATTTTTAGTGCCTTTCGTATGCGCTTGTATTGGCGTTCTAATATAGCTCATCTCCGTTATCTGAGAGCTAAAAGGACGGCTTATCGGAGAATCCTATCTAAAACCTACCGCATGTCTCACTGCGGCAACGGCGCACAGAAGCCTGATGGTTGGGGAGATCCTTCATATAAAGCCACCACATAGCGAAACGAGTAATATTTCGGGCTAACTGTTCTTAGCGAGTTCTAGTTGTTCCCAACACCAAATGGATGAGCATTTCAGTTGCTCTGTACCATAAAAGCTCAATCCGCATTTGGCTAGCCCAGCTGTTTGCAAGAAAGCGAATCAACGAATGTTACGATTTGTCGCAATTGGATTTACGAAAGGATCATCTCTTATCCTCAAACGATAATTGGGCATATGCATCGTTTTACTATTGGCGGTTCGTGAGAGCTGGAGTATTGCGAACAAGCGGACCGTCTACAAAGCACTGAGTTGGCCTTTTTCTAGTTCGTTGATCCTAGACAGGGCAGGTAAAAATACAAAAGATCGACTATTATCTAGCTTCTTTTTTCACGAAGCAATAACGAATTTCAACTGCGACAATCCCCAGCCGATTCAGCAGCGGCGACGCCAAACAATACATCAAATAGGAGTGACACGCTTCGTCCAGTCTGATCACGTCGTTTACGGCGTACGCAAATCTATTGCAAAGGGTAGTCTTCTTCTCGAAGCGGCGCGACTATCAGTTATAGAGACGATACAGTCCTGCAGTAATATTTGTTTGTCGCTCACTATTTGTTTCAATACAACCAACTATAGACGATAGTGACAAATGGATTATTTATGACTTCGTGTGGAAAATCAATCTAAGAAAAATAATTGCTTTTCCGTGGGAAGCACAGGATGCAAAACGACAAATTCATTGAAGAACAATTGAGCTAACACTGTTTTGATAACTACCTTTTGTTAATGATCGAATTCTGCGAATAGTGAGAGCGACGCAGAAGCGCACAATTTTTTTATATTGTTCTTTTTTTCGAACGTTTTCACATCGTTGTCAACTCAAAAAGTGGTAACGTGCGACATACCATGTCGTTCTTGTCATGCACACTTACGTCGAACTCGTACTTCGTTAAACGACCAAAAAGGCAGCTTGGATACTTAGGTACGTTTAACAATCTGGCATCTATTAGAATCCTTCCATCTATTAGAATTCCTTCCTGAATCAATTCCAACGTTCGGAGTATTATAATATAGAGAAAGTCGTCAAGCAACAGCAGAGCATTCCCTTCGCATTTGAGTACGATGGTACTAGTGTTTCTGGCGGGATTTTTTTTAAAAATTTCGATTTTCAATTTGCCTTATAACCTTGTCTGGAAAATGTGAATCTCCGGTGTAACTGATTCAAGCCTTAAAATGCATTTAAAGCAATGCCTAATCGCTTAGGTACTGGGCATAAAATTCGAAATATTTGAACTTCTGAGTATAAGCAGTAACGAATCTGGCGTTGCATTTTGGATCACCTCCACCTAGGACAAAATTTAACTAGGACAAGATAATCCACGTTTCTCACTGGAAGCTAGCTAGCTAGCTAGCTAGACGTCTTCAAATTTCGTGCTTGAAGCTATTCTGGTGATGGTAATATGAAATAAGTATATTATAGTACCTATCGAATAGGTGAAGCATGATCCATAATGTTACGATATGTGCCAAAAATTAGTGCTTATTGTCCATCTGTAATTGCTAAAAGTATGTGTGAGTTAAATAAAAAAGGCATTACGACTATAACGATGAGGCGGTGATGTGCAACACAATGCTCCTTTGCCGCTGAAAAAGGTAAATGTAATACACGCGGTGCGCTAGGATTGGTAAGGTAAATCTTCCTACAGGTACTTCCTCAAGGAACTTGGTAGACGACAGCTTCAGTAAAATCGCCAGGATATGCTAAAGATGGTTAACATTTATTGAATAGCATTGTCGACGAAAACGTGCACGTGTTCCTGTAGATTCGTTCACCTTCGGGGCTGGACCTGCTCAGCTACTGCGCTCACACATTTTGCTTAGATGGGTGTAGTTTTGGTCAACTGCCGATCATTATTTACTCCAGAGTGGTTAAAATAATTTTGAAGCGAGTTCTCAGAGAAGGATTCTTCAACAAGGTACAAGTGAACATCCTCTTGCCGTACATATATGGGCATCTGCAAAACATATGGTAACAGGTCATATCTAAGTAACTGTATGTTTTGAGTTTTACACGCAGTACTGCCGTCAAGCATTGCTTCCTGTACAGAACGAAGTCTGTTTTGGGGCTAAACTATTTTTGTGTTGCTTCAGTCAGGAAGCAACACGTGGCTACTCCACCATCACGTGGATAGCAACTCATATCTTGGTTTATTTCAATTCTTCGTTCCGTTGTATTCTTTTTTTCAGTAAACAGGTTCATATGCTCTCTTGCTGCTTTCTAATATTTATGCATTTTGACGTCGAGCGTTCTTCTTCTATACTATCTATATTCTTATACTAACGAACGCTAGTGTCTTCAAACACCCGACACTTAGTAACGTGTAATCAACCACCATGAATAGGGTGCCGGTAAATGACAACTTGGTGGCAAACATTTTACCATGAGCTTCGTCTACTTCCCTGATCAGATAGAAATCTGTTGGCACTAGTCAGAAAATGTTGCGGCTTTTAAAGTCGCATCAAACCGTCTATCAGTTTTGTGAACTAGTTCTTGTCTTTGCATCCGACGGGGTTACCGACACGGCGGCAGCTACTGCAAATTGTTTCAAAGTAATCAACAGCGGTATCCGGCAAGAGTTATTTACCGCGTTTTCCACCAAATTTAAAGTATCTAAGACAGTTAAAAACGAACGTTTTCTACACATCAGAAATCTGAGATTCGTCACAATGTGGCACGGAATCATTTCCAAAGATGGCCATGTTATACCTAATTTGGACGGCAAATTTCCAATATTCGTACCTCAGCGATGGTGCAAAAGACCGGCTCATATTTCCAGAGTATCGATTCTAAAACGAGCCAATGAAGATACGTCCGCATAGCTAAACGAACACTGTTCGAGCGTGTCCAAAAGGAAACACCTCGAACACAAACTTTTTCGAAAGGAACTGAAAGTGAACGTGTCAATGGCGGACGGGTGGTCCTGCGTGATTCTGTTTACCGAAGCTGACACTGGGGAGATTGAAACTAACACCGCTGCACTTAAGGCCAATGGTCATTGAAGTCCATTACCGACATAGGTACTTACGGCTACCTCTTTGCTGACCATGTCCACCCTTGAGTGTAAGAGAGCATATAATATTGCCAGTTTTTCCCAAGGAACCTGAAAGCTCGATGTCTACGGGAATGACGAATGACCTTCTAATTACCCATTCATATCTCAAAAGCAACGGGATGATTCCGTATTTCATAAGAAGTTAATGAGCATGTTCTAAATGCAAGTAATAATACTTCAACTAAAGAATAATAAAAATATTTGCTTCTGACGATTTTTTCCTTGAATAAAATTAATGTAGAGATTCTTTGGCGGCAAATTTGCTCCTGGCTGTTTGCCAAACCTCTAATTATTAGTTACAAACAAGTGTGTCTTTGCCATGCTCTGGGCTCTTGTTGCTCTTTTTTAAAACCCCCAATTCTGAAACTTGCAATTAGCAAAAACTGTTATCGACTGTTATACGCAACTAATTGGCCTTTAGCAGGTGAGAGAATAATAGAAAGAAGAAACTTGAACTAATTGTCAAGGTTTTGTAGTCAGCACAGTAGGTCTTCGTTGTTTTCTTCGAACGAGGCCAGTGTTTCGATGAATTTCCTAACACGTTAAACACGCTCATTAACATCGAACCCTATTTTCGAAAGGCTCGCACTGAACTACTAAGTGAGGTGTCATCTTAAAGCTGCTAGCTCAACAGTAGGATTTGTCACGGTTGTTTTCCATGCAGTAGTTGTATGAGTGAATCATAACTACGATTAAGAATAACCGGGCAATTTTGTTAAATTGTTGTGTGCGCTGTTCAACGAGCTGTGGAACCTTCGGCTGCTTGTCGGTCTTAACAGCATGCGAACAATTAAGCTTAGATTTCTGCTAAAACCAACCAGATCTCGTCCATCTGCAGTACCGACATCTTTTCTGACTACTTATATAGCTCATCAGTTTACCAGACATCTCGCGCGCAACGTATCACTGTCCGCATATCTCAAAAAGAACTTTCTATTCACTGCTCCGGTTGACAAGAGCAGAAGCGTACGTTATCATAGGTAAACTTCAAGTTTTCACCGTGCGTCTGTGTCGGTGTCATGCATTTACTAAAGGAATCTCGACGACCTGATATGTAGCTAACTAAACAATTCAGTATTTTTTTAAACTGACCATTGTTAGTGACGTATTACATCAAAGTAACCTTGACAGATACTGCATGTGATGCGGTGCCTCACTATACACCATTGCTAACAGCTCCCCTAATTATGATTGTAAATACCACAACCGTTAGGAAGTCTACCATACCAAAAGAACATTATCGTAAGTAACGTCGTTCATTCAGGTGGCGTCTAATTATTGTTACCAGATGACGACGCTCTGGATGGACATTATATATGTATACGAAAGGAGCTATGCTACAAAAATCCTAAAGCGTCAATGTTTCCTCACGATCCATCTGAACGGAAGACAACTGGGTTAAACTACTAGTTAAAGAGGTTCGCGGGGCTAATACCGACAACATGCTGGCGTAGTGTGGCGTAGCAGACGGAATTCATATATTTAATGTTTAAACTAAAATTTTCAAGGTGCCCGAAATAACTGCTAAATTTATTCGCGCGTCAACAGCAGAACAACTGACAAATGAGCACAGGTAAAAAGAAGAACAAAGCACGCTCAGATGCGACTTAAGTTAGGCCACTACAGTCAAATAAAATTCGTTCTAAGATCAACATAGTGTAAACAACATTTTCTAGCAGACGTAATTAACTGAGGACGGACCGATCTGTGCCACGCATAAACAGGCACGATTCTACAAGTCTAAACTGTATAAACGACGAGCATTCGGGTGCGATAAAAAAGATGCCACTTCAAATCGTTTTCTCTGAGCATGGTACCGTAAACCTAATTTAACATTGACACTCTTTTTTTGCCTTGGACGTGGGACTCAGAGTGCGCAATTTTTTCTGTAACCCTGAAGCTTTGAAAATGGCCAAAAAACTTCACAAACAAGCAAAATGACTTTCCATTTATTAACATAGTCTAGCGTAGATGACTGAATATTTTCGAGGTATGGAAACGAAAATTTGGTACGGTTAAGCCCAAATCTTGTATGTAGCCCTATAATAGATAGAGCCCGTAGAAAAAAAATAAATATTCATCGCTTACAGATTCCCTACAATGGAAAATGAATTGTTAGCTAATGAGACTGCTTATTGGACTCTTAAAATATAGTGAAGGAAACTACAATAACTCTGCATATGTTTGACTTCTATACGTCTCTACACATATCCATCCATTACGAACAAAATTTATGTACGCTTTTTTGTAAGTAAGCTTTTTTCTCGCTTCTGCATTTGCTGTCTATAGGTTACAGTTGAAAAACTGAGACACAGTAACCTATAACGTATCGTTAAGAACAACTAGATGTATTGATTTTTAAACGGTTTTCTATTTGACAAATATTAGAGTCGGAACCATATTATAGAACGTTCGTTTTTAAGGTCGGCACACGCCATCAGGACGTGTCTATCTGACTGCATCTCTATCGCAAAGGCTCTCAAGATCGGCAGCAAAAGACTGGCAAAAGTCATTGTTGACAGATAATCAGACTCAGTCAATAGCAACCAAACCGGTCATAAATAGACAGAGAAAGGCAGACCATGGCAATGCTTGCCTGCTCCCGATTTCCGACTGAACTTTTTGACCGACATCTGGTTTCGATGCTAGCTCCTACAGGGAGCACTAATAATGATAATAACGATCGTCTTGCGTCCTTCACTATAGCTATCTACACATTGTTCGTATCTACGTGCGATTTTCGAAATACTCTGCTGAATCAATCACATCTCTACTTTAATGGCCACACTTTTGAGCAATTTATAAGAAAATTTATTGACTGAGATTGTTCATGAATTTAGATGTCAATGCGTATTATGTCAGTACTTAACTGACTAATAACTTTATTAATAACAATTTACGGCAACCGTTCGACACTGCAACTGACATAGAAATGCCTGCAAAACGATTTGTATTTATCAGATGTGTTACATGGTTCGCTTTAGAAACAAGCTATATAAACGCAATGAACAGTATAACAACAGTATTTTGCAGTATGATGACGATGATGATAAACTTACGTTTTTGCTATATGTGTATAGATATGTGCGTTTAAACGTAATTATTTGACGAATTGTACATTTTGTAACACCAAGGTGAACTCTAGTCCTTTTATAGTTCATCACATCAATTTTGGTACAATGACTTTAATTGCCCTTATGCGAGCAGAAAGCCACTATGGACTAAAGTTTCCGCTTAGGATAGTTAAAAACTATGGACTAAAATAAAGGGCTGTATCATCTAAAGTCATATCGTCAAATTTAGCCTCATAACTTGTCCAAATGCAAAGGCAAATTGGCACCCTTTGTCAACGTGGTGAGCGACCTCAGCGAATTTGAGCCTACTATTGTATCAACAAGTATTATATGGACACAGCGCATCTGCAACTGTGACATGCGTATTTTTGTTTTTCTCAATGTCGTTGTGTCTGCTATAAATCTCCTATTTTGTCTTCCGCTTGTAAACAGCGTCCTTTTTCTCAGGGAGGCGCGGTGGGGCGAGAATCGGAGTAGCTGGCGAGCAGCAGCAGCAGCTGGTTGCATCGGACGGGGGCGGGCAGGCGGGCCGATGAATGGATGAATAGAAGCAAATTTCGTTTTGGATAAAGAAGTAGGTAACGGAGAAGAGAGCGATAGAATTAGTGACAGAATGAGGTTCACTGGCCCGATAAAACATCTCCGATGAGAAAAGTAAGTACACGAAACACCAGCGGGTATCTTCATCCGCGCCTCTGTTCGCGGCCCACATCTTTATTCCGTTCCCCCTATGACATCACACGAACACCCCGGTCGGATATTTGGTCCTGGAGCGGGACACCTCAATTCAACCATGTCTACCCCTCATCAGCGGCATTCGACTCACTAAACAGGTTGTTCTCGAACTCGGTGAACGGCTCGCTAAATCAAAAGGAACCAGAAAGACCGGAACTCCTCGAAAAACGCTGAAGATGCCTAAACAAACTGAGTGCAACCTTCAGTGCTATCGGCGTTGTGTGAGCAGTTCCATGTCAACACACACGAGGACCAAGAGTTTGTTGTACGCATGGTTAGATAGTGCATATAACCTTGTGATGTTTAGGTGGCATGTGTGTGACCGAGGTGCCCCCACGTGTTTGTCTATGTGTGTGTAGTCACTATATTGGTGGCTGGAGTGTGTGGCCAAAGATATATGCGTACGGGTGTTAGATGTCGGTGGGACACTTGTTCAATAGTGGCGACTGAGCAGGTTCACTGAATTGGGGGAGCGAATACGCCTCATGTTGCCGGTGGGGGTGCGGCTGGTGACAGCGGCCGCTGGGGATCTTGGTCGCAGTGGTAGCTAAGAGGAGCGAAGTACGGCGCGCTCACGCTTGGTTGGATTTGCACTTCTCCCTTCCCCTCTCTCGCGCCCCCTTTCGAACCCTCGGCGCTCGTGCCCTGCTTGGACATCATGTATAATGTTAGCAAGTGGTACATACAAGTACGAGTAGACGGCAACACTTAGCGAAGGCCGCTTTGATATAGGGCTGTCCCTAATAGCCCAGAGAGGTGTGAAATGCCGTACAGAGTTGGGACACTATGGTGACTGAACGATGTTAGAACACGAGCAGGAGTGATCGATTGTTCGGGTGAGACTCGTAACACACCACGGAACGGGTGCGTGTGTGTGAAGTTCTACCAACCACTAATTTTCGACTTCATATGATCGTCTTAACACGTGTGAAAAGGGCTATGTTTCAGGCAGTTAAAAAGCGATGCGGAACATGTAACACCTCAAAAAATAAATCGAAATGCTTCCTGGTGGTTGGCGTCGACCATGCAAATTAATTCCAAAGTTCAAACAATATTTCGTATATATATAGTCGTCTTTGCAGTGCACCAGCCTTTGGCAAAGGTTATGGCAAGCTGATCAGACAGTTACTGTCTGATCCGTACTGATACCCTGAACCGGCGACTAATTCATTCGGAATAGATGGAAACGTTGTTTTGCTGCATCAAGAAAGGGCTAATTTCGAAGACCACACGCGATGCAATTTGCAACAGTTAATTACCATATAGTTAACACATAAGCAATTTCCTCTAAATAAACACAAGCACTATCTTTCACACAATTTTCTCAACGACGCTTCGTATGGTACAATTGCTTGCTATGTCCATAGCTAGCTTAGCAAATAAAATTACTCAATACAGTTTATCGAAAAACAGAGATTGTCACGTTCATTACTTCCAATGGCAATCAAATGAAGCCCTTTCAATCCGTTTTTCCGTTTGCTGTAACTAAAACACAGCTTCGATCAACCTAGGAGCTAAGCATTACAAGCACAAGTTCGCAAAGTGTGCCTAACGTAAAAAACATGTGGTGAACATTTGGGCACTACAACGGTTTTATCGAAGTTCGTAGGGCGGATATCCCACAGGTAATATTGCGCGTCTCATAACCATATTTCTTGAAAGCCATTTATGAACTGCAAGCAAGGAGCAAAACATACATTATAATGTTCCATAGATACATAGTGTAATTCTAACCTATATGTTAGGTAGTTGTCAACAGAAAGGGCGACCCTGTAGGCTACCGAACTCGTATACATATCAGCGATTTGGTGCATAGAGTGAACGTTAGGCACTCAAAAGAAATTAACGGACGTCTTACACGAGTCATTGTTTAGACAATTAGAAATTTTAAGGTTTCTAGAATAGGCTAGCAGCCTCCATCGGGCATGAATTGAAGCATCTTTAGCAACGTTAGAAACAGCCTGGCAACGACATGGACCATTGTCTCACCCACTTTCCGCAGCAGGAAAATTAGAACTTACATTATAATTGGCCGTCAAGTCGATAGATAGTATTAACCTTTATTTGAGGCGATCTAGCATTTTGTCTGCGGAGAATATACGATTATAATATTAGAATAGAATAAAATCGAACAAAATTAATGGGTCACATCCGCCGCTGCCTCATTCGCCTGAAATCGATTCCTAAAGCACACCCCGGTAGTCAGTCCATCCTTGAAACAAGTAAGTAATTCTGAGGTAACAACAAAGAGTATAGTGGTAAGCCAAAGTCACAAAAAAATCATAGAAGCGACATATATTGATGGGCTTTTTCCCGTTACTCGATGCAAACGAGAATCAGAATACGATATTACCAGCAGCACCATGATGTGATGATTTCCTTCCGCACAGAAAGCGCCCATGGCTTTGCTTCTTCTGACACTATCAGCGCAGCCTGTCGAATGTTCTATGCCTGTTGTATGTTGCGGCGACCAAAGTGCAAATGTTACTCAGGCTTGGTAGATCTGTCTCTTTATAAGAGGTGTACCTTTATACATACGAGATTCCCTATCTAACCCTATCGTATTCTACACATCTACCGGTATCTGTATACCTGTCTACTGCTGCAGTAGAAAATAGTGTAACTGTTTCTTTTCTGCTTACTTCGTTGAAACGTTACTCGCAGTGTCGGAGATTGATTTCTAACGGAAGTGGCTCCCGGGACGTGTCGTCATGGCGACATTCACCAATGCCTACAGTAAGCAAGGTTCTTTCAAGTTTTTCATGTCTAATGATAGCGCAAGTAGCGTAGATAGTCACAATTCCCCGCCGCGGTATAGTAAATACCTAACGCTGTTTTCGTCGACCAGCCACTAGTCAGAATCAGCGGATCAGGCGACGAACGCTAGTAGCCTCACGGATGGGTCTGGCTTTGCTTCGCCTTAATGTCGTCCTGCAATCTTTTACAACGACGGACAAATAAGGCAAATAAGATGTTTTCGTACTCTTTTAGGTCACGACGCCGCCTCGGGGAAGTTGTTCGCACCAGCATGGGACAAAAGCGATGCTTAAGTCGAATCGTTCTCGCTGGCTGAAATTAGAAGATCAAAGCATCGGGAAAGCATCTATCTGTCTACGCTGATGTGACTTAGGTGGCACTGGGTTAGCCTACTAGACTAAACTAATCGATAGGACTGAAGTGCGGCGAAGATTAGCAATTCTCAGCAGGCAGTAACGAGGGAACCTTTGCGAAAGAATTATACAAGAGCTTCAATCCGTGGTAATTGCTTACACAAACCGAATAAGATTTATGTTCGTCCTTGCCTCTTTGCGGAGCTGACTTTATCTATTGCAATTATATAACATAGAATTTCTATATTTTCAAAAAAAGTTTATTTCCTCCAAAGATTGTCACCGTCCACGATTACCCTTTGACTATGTGACGGTGAACTGGGTTCAGGAGAACATGTTTACTTCCCGGTGCATACAGATTATTTTATGAATATCTGGACTCACGCAAGTGACAAGTAGTTGACAAAGTGTAAGAAATAAGAATAAATGTCGTTATAATAATGAAAAAGACATGTTGCCATATGAGTTTTACAGGACAGAAACATTAACTAGGAAAAGCGGCGGCATTGCGCGAGGTGCTGTATGATATAGTCTCGATTATTTGAAGGTTCACAAAATGCTTTCAATTTAATTGTTCGTGAACTTATCTTACCACCTGTCATGAAAAAACTGCCAAAAATGGTTACTTCTGGAGCCCTGACAGACATATCACTATGTAGACAATTCTTCTAATAACATAAGTTGATAGGAGAGTTATCCTAATGTAATTTACGGACCGTTCATAGCTAATTTTCTTTGTTAAGAAGTGCCATACTTAACAGCTCAATAACTTCACAGCAGCTACTAAATCTCCATGTCACTCGGAACTTTGTAACGTTCGAATCGCTACTGAGAACCGACATTTTTTAAATTAATAGGTTACGATTCACTGTGTCACCTGTACAATGAGTATTGAAATAAACGCAGTGGACTGCATTATGATGCTTCTCACTGCGGCCTGATTTCGTGTAGACTTCTACTAGTTGAATGTACCTTGATTTCCTTCTGTTGAATCCTGTCCTGGGGGGGGGGGATTGAAGGCGCAGGCCAGTGCGGAGAGGTGGATATATGATTTACAAGAATATCTTCCATAACATTTCAAAATATAGACTTCTTCGCAATAGAACAACAATTCTCGGCAATGGAACGCAGTCTGTTTTTTGTAAACTACAGTGTTCTCTCGAAGGGCTGAGGATACGAGGTGGACACGAAACAATTGCACGCCGCCATTGTTTGGAAACATTATGTAGGGCATATTCGCGGAGATTAAATAACTTAGTAGAGGGGATGAACGGTAGCGTGTATGGAACTATTCCTAAAGGCGCACCCACACTGTCAAAATCAATTTCGCAATAATTGATAGCATTACATATGCTTAACTTGGATGACTATTATTCAGTGAAAATTAATGTTTGTGAACTTGAATTGATTCGCAGGTTTCAGCCCGCACCCTCTTTTTTTTTTTGTTAATTAATTTGGCTAGTCCGATCCGTTAATTTTATCTTATTATTAGAGTCAATTATTAATATAGGAATTATCCTGTTTCAAACAACCTGTCTACCTAGTCATCAACCCACCCTAATATAAATAAATTTTAACCGCGTCACATCTAGCCTAACATAAAGTTTGATGACTTACAATTATTCGGTGGCAATTCCTGAACCCCATTATCCCTCCGCAGTAATTTCCCCTTTAGAGAGTCTCCTCGTCTTATTGAAGTATGAAACCTCACTTGTACTGCAAGCTTTCCATTCGCTATGGTATTTTAAGTAAATACGTTCTCGAACGTGGAACACTGCCTTTTTTATAATGTATTTGTAATAAACTACGCCGCTAAATTCGCACTCGAAGTATGATCGTTTTACAATAATTCACGATATTGTGAGGTGTAGGGTGAGTGAGGGACAGCTTCCCAGAATTCAGTGAATATGTGCCTAACGAACATGCCATCACCAATTTGGTTCAAGTCCTTTTAGATGCAATGGCGTTTTACTAAATCGCATAACGATTGAAGTGCATGTGTATTAATGCATGTCATTAAAACGCTTATCCTACAAATAAAGTTTATCATTTTATGATGTAATGCTATAGATCGCTAGAAACAACACGCGACGGGAACACTTTAAAGCAGGAAACAGAAGAATCTTTGAAGAACAATAGCAGCCCCGCTAGGTACAGATATGAACTTGAGTGCAAACGGCTACTAGCTTAGTAACTTATTTTAGCCATTTATAGGGGGCAGAGGCTACCGTTCGAGGTACTTATCTTCGTAACTACATTTTTACGCTTAGTCTTTCGTGAGCGATTTAGCTTTCCTTCGGTAACTGCATCTTTCCCTTGAGGCATCGAGCACAAAAGCTTTCGCGATATCCTGAGCAACGTTGTTTGTATCTTGTGGTTGTATTGGTAAGCTATACAAGCCGCCGCCGCCGCCGCCGCCGCCGCTGCTGTTAATGCATAAGGTCTAGGGCAGCTGTAGCGGACTACTTATCACGTGTCTTATAGCGATGGCAATGGTCGTCTTTTCGAGGTGGAACAAATTGGGAGCGGTCGCAGATGATGATACAAACGATGATGATGAAATGACACCTTCACCGAACGCAGCGGCAGCCGCTACGGAGTCCAACTATCTTCCGATGGCGGCGCTAGCAGACAACTGCGACTTCCACTGTCGCCCTTGTACTACACTACCACTATCACTGTCGAATCCGTACGAGCGGGTAGATGATCTCGCCTTTTGATGACGGTGTCATTTATACTCCTATATGAAGTGAGATAGATGTCCATCATCTTGCATCTTGTCACGCCAGTCAGCAAAACCAAGCTGAGCAGAGTAGGGTGACAACGAGATGGTGTTCGGTTTCGTCCAGATCATAATGGCCACCCCCCTCCGGTATCTATCTCTATCTAGTATCATCGCCATCAAGATCAGCGCCAGCATCATCATGATCATTAGCAGCAGTAGCAACATCAACACCATTGTGTGTATGTGAAGTGTCAGAGTTTTTAACATTTTAGAGTTTGAAACTGAGCGAAGAGATGAGACGAGATCAGACCAGTCAGAGAAATCTGGTCGCCGCATCGCCGTTTCTCTCCTTCGCCTTGAAGCCAACAGGAGGAAAGAAAGGAGACTGGTAGCGCGAACAAGAGCCGCAATGACATCAGCTCTACTTGAATTGGCAGAGGAGTGAGTGTCGAGACAAGAAGCATAGTCGAGTCGAGAGGGGTCTTCACACGGCCGGCCGGCCGGCCGTTCAGGCACCCCTCTCCCGCCTGCATAGTTGACAGACTCGTCGAACAGGCCTCGCTAGATGGTCACATAGGAGATGTGCGTACGCGGCCAGCTTAGAGTGCTCTTCATCGATGGTGCTTTACCCCTACTGTAGAGGATTGATTTCAGTGATATCTGCCGGGCTAGTAGTCGCCTAAATCTATCCAGAAGCGCGACTAGAGTACGAGAAGATGATCATGGCGTGCGGGTCAGGTCAGTCGAGAAGAAGATAAAGATGTCAAGTAGACGGACGAACAGCAGCGAAGCGTAGAAGTAGCACTGGATAAGGACAATAGTCAAACTCCCGTGAAATATCCGGTTGTTCGGTTTCATATCTGCTCTTCTCTAAACGGAATCGGTTCTAATCTTGTTGGAATTTTAGACATAGTGACAAAACAGCGGGTTTACATTGTTAAAAGCTCCCCCTTACATGTAATGATACCACATTTACCACTGTTACGAAACGCAGACATAACAGCAGCGGTAACGGATGCTTCTCATCGTTGCCATCGTACGTCGTGCAGAGTATTCTAGTATTGACGTATGGAGTGCGGGTTTGTCGGGGAAAAATACAAGTGTATACGTACCATCACATATTTTACATAAAATATCAGACTTGCTATCAATGAGCTAATGTTCTAGAAAATTGCTTGAATTCGTATGAAGAAATTACTACTAAATTTATTATATATACTTATTTGGAACGCTTACCTGGTATAACATATTTTGGCAAGAAATGATTAATTAAATAACTTCAGTTCATTTGTATATTACGTTCCAAACAAATCGCTTTGTTTGCAGTGTATAGCTTAGATTGAGAATATTTAAAAACTTGATCTCAGTCTTCAAGGGAATGTAAGAACATATTTTCTAGTAAGTTTCAGGATCGCCGATGTTTATCCTACTGCTAAAAGTTGACATTTATAATCTGGCAGACATAACTTTGGGGAATACGTGACTATATGGAAAATGCGGCTTCGATGGGGACACTGAGAAGACGCTCGTGTCGGTTCTGCCAGTCGAGCCGGCCAGTTACTTCAGCAAGCTCTAGCTGTGGACGGTAGTAACAAAATATAGTTTTTGAAATAGTGACTGTTAACCATAAGTTACACTTCATTCCGGCACAAAAAGTGATAGGTCTTTTTATCGATTAGTATTAGCCGATGAGGGATGCTTCAATTGAAGGGGCTCCCACCAATAGAAGATCGTAAAAGCCTAAAATAATTAGGTTAAAATTTGGCTTTGAAAAACTTGCCAGATTGGGCTATCGCAGTGGCAAAGACACATGCCTGCTTAAATTAATGAAATGATGATCCATTTAGGTAGGCTCGCACAGGAACACCGAAAGATATTTAATCAATCGAACCCTGTTTGGATTACTGGTCAGACTCTAGCAAGATACTCGACCGTTTCAGAAAACTCTTGCCTCATTACTTTTTATTGTCTCGCCATCCCAGTAGCCCCATTAATCATTGACTGACACTAAATGGGAAAGCAGGCTTAATAAGGAAAGGTTTTAAGCAATTTCTTTTTAAGCCTCCAAAAATCAAACGTATTAAGTTAAAATGACTTACTGTTTATGTCTATATTTTCCACACAATCGTAGATTTTTCGAAATGATGTTTCTGAGCCAAAACAGTATTATTCTTGACTACAGAGGGTGTTAACAGTCTTCCTTTAACACTGTGCAATTTTTCGGCTGGATTTCGCTAGAGATCATTTGAAAGTGATTACTAGTAGTAATGATAAATTGAGCTCTTAGCTTTTTATATGTTAATAAAATCTTGGAATTTACACGTACCTGCCAGGATGCAGCGGCGGCGCTGCAAGAATCGAGGGCGAGGAAAGACATCGTTGATTCCCGATACGATAACTGAATAATCACTGGACGATATAGATTGGCCTCCTGGATCCCACACAAGCACGCCACAAGGCTTTCGGCAAACACACAAGACACGAGACAAAACGCGCTATTGGATGCAAGCTTTCCTTTGTAATATTGCGCGTTGTCGTCCAGCACTACTAAGACAATAACATATTGCCAACGGTATGCACGTGATTTTCGGCACACCTGCCAGGCGTCGTTAGTATGAGACACTAAACAAAACCATATACAATAAGGTCACCGGGCTATCGGCGATGCCTGCTATCCGCCCCGGGCCAACTTCAGCCGTTTCAGCAGCTTTACTCAGCTGCTCCGACTGACGACACATGCAGTAGCCAACCCGGAAACCGGGGCTTAGGCTCAGGGCGCGGCCTCTATCATGGCGGCGGACTCCAAATCAAACATCCGTCGGCACGCTCTTCAGGCAGCGGACAGGCAGTCAGGCATAGGTCTGTGTGTCCGATAGCCCTGGCACACCCTCGTCCTTTGGCCGCGCAAGCCGTTTGGCCGCTTCCAGTTGCTTTCGCTGGAACTAGCGTTGCTCTAGCTGCAGCAGCTACACCTTCACTAAACCGGCTGTTTCCATTAGATTCAAATCCATCTCACTATTTTCTTCACACATGCGCACATTTCTACTGCTAGATCATACAGTCGTGGCTCACTGCATCTAGCCTGTTCGTGTCCTTGTCAAACACCATGGGTAGTTTTTGTGACGTCCCTCTACTCGTGTCCCTCGTAATCGTACTCCAGTTTGTTGTTCTTGTGCAAATCTAAAACAACTATCTTTAGTGCTCGTAATCAAGCCTGTTAGAGTAATGGGAAACACCTAAGGCTGCTCCTGAGCGACCTGTGGTAGTCAATGAACACTGACGAAACCGCCTGAAGCTGGTGCCTAAAGAATCCGCTGCCGCCTCAAGCTTGAGATCTGCTGCTGCCGTGCGGCGGACGTAACGTCAACTAGAGTTAGCCTCACTGACTGCCATATAGGAGCTTGCTGGATCTGGGCGCCGCCGGAGTACGCTGCTAGGGAAAAGTGCTGGGGCCAACAGCAGATGGCTTGCTGGGGGCCACATCCACGGCGGCCTGCTGCTGCTGCTGCTGCGGTGGCGGCGGCTGCCGTTAGGCGCTAAGAGGATGACTGGGCGCCCAGCGGGGCAGGGGCACAGGCGGAGCCTGCGAACAACAAGCTCCTCCCACTCGCTGCACACAGCTCCCTCTGTCCCCAGAAAAACCCCTTTGAAAAGCAGCTTTCGGAACGGTACAGAGGCGCCCCCTTCGCCTTTCCACCTACTACACTACCCGCCATCTCCACAAGGATAAGGCTCCCAAGCTTCCTTCATGTCTCCCCCTTAGATAGCGCTGCCGCCGAGAACCCCTCCTTTTCCCAACAGAATCCCATAATGCCCCCTGACGGCTCCATCTCATCTCTTGCCCATTCGCCAGCGCCATCACTACCCCTTGCCAAGCTCTTTTAGCATCTCCTTCAACCCTCGATACTGTCCCCCCAGCCAGCCTAGTCGGTTTATCTGGGTCGACTAAAGATGGAGCAGAACGATGATGGTGTGGGCAGACCATCGGACGAGGGATGGGAAGAGAGGTGGTATTTGGTTTTGAGTCGGGAGCCCAAACCGAAGGTAGTGGGAAACTGACGGGAAGCTTCGAGGGAGAGCCAACGACAGGGTTACTGGGGTTGAAACAGGGCGAATTGCTGTCAAACAAGCTTAAATTTGTCGCCATTTTTTTCAGGATGGTGGCACCAGTAACGGCCGGACAACGGTTGTCATGTCCATGGTGACCACAGAGAGTCACGGTCTTTTCTTTGTAGTCTTTTAAGACTGGCATTTTCAATGTTCCAAGAAAATCAGGACAGGAGTAAGGAAGTAGCCCAGTGGTGTGCAAAAACTTACATTGGGACGTATTCGATAAATTCTGCTCCGTATTAGGTTCTTTTGGTTGGATTAAAGACAACTTGATCATGATTGTCTTGCTTCATGATTGATTTGTATCTTCAAGTAATCATCGTATGTTCTGTAAGCATTTTTTTGCCTATATTTTCCTACGTTGGTACTTAGTAGACCTGGTGCCCCGAAGAGGAGTTCTTTTGTTGAAACTTTTGTGTCTGATCGAACCGATGATGGGCCGTTGTTTGACAGGAAGTTGTCGCCTCTGATACCACTGATAAATTTACATTGAAAACCGTTCGAGAAAACGGTCGAATCTTTAGCAAACTTTAACGCACTTGTTGTCCTTGCGGGCTGTTATCTATGCACTGGTGCTTGGTGTCGTCCTTACATGCCAAGCGTGTTTGTTCGTTTATTTTTCTTTACATCGGCATCATTATCTTTACGCCTCGGCACGTTTTAGGCCCTTTCAACGTGAGTCCGCGTCATTCACCCACATGGCACCTTATTTTCCTTCTAAGCAAATATGTTCAGTTTGTAAGGTTTGCTGTGCCTGTCTAGGTAGTTTCTATTTTACTATGTAGCCAACTTAAACTATCCTTTGAAATACGTTTGCTGTTTTTTTTTTGTAATACATATGTGCGTTTCTGATCTTTTCTAAAATAAGGCCTGAAATCTTTCGATGCAAATACCCTTGCCATCGAACAGGACACAGTACGACTCAAGTTATAGGAGCAGTCCGTTCTCATTTCGTGTTCTAACAATGGTCGTCTCAGTAATTCAAAGACGCGATAATATTTTACATAAGCGGGCGTGTGTAATACTAGGTTAATAAACAGAGAAACGTTTAAAAAGTAGAATTTGAGTTTGAAATCTTAGCAAACAAATAGATTAACTGCGTATTCGTCGTCGCTTTTTACGATCTTCTCTATCCTATCTTAGTTAATACATTTATTTCAACAATTTTCTAGTGTGATATTGAAACATACGCCTGGTTAGCTTTAAAAGAGTCTTTATTTCAAGCGCCCTATTATGAATTTCGTCGGCTACTTTTCTGAAAAGACGGTGATCAGTCTGCATGAGGTTTGGATCATGATGTTTAACTGAAACAATCATTACCATGTGTATATTGGCATTGCGACAGAAAATAATGACCTTGCCCGTCTATCGGATGTATTCCATCGGACAATCTCGTTTACTCGATTTGTATCTACCGTTTTATTGTCGTAAAACGTTTTTTTAATGTATACGATTTTTCCAATTTTACCAAACGCAAATCTTGCTCTTTTACAGATGAAAGTATAGGTACATTTTGGGCGTAAACGTATTTTCTAAAACCATTTATTACTTTTCTTGTTTCGTGTGCATAGGGCAACACTTTTTGTGATTCATAATAATTCATAAGTGGGTGGTATTCGCAAGATGTTAAGAGTAATAGGTAGTTCCCACACATGACACAAATATACTAAGCCATTTCGGTGCTTCTTCCGCAGAAGGCGAATCAAAGTTAGTGCCCTAAAATCACCTGAAACATTTTCACTTGAAGCCCGAACCCTAGATTGAAGTCCTTTTATCATGAAACGAACTTACAGGAGGAAAAGAGAGCGTTCTCGAATGGTATATAGAGGTAAACTTTTTACCTTATCTAGATTACTTCGAATAAAAACGACGTTTACTCCATATTTTCAACAGTCATGCTCCTAGAGCCACGTGCAATGCAATAATTATCGTTCAAAGTCTAACATCTCAAAAATGCGCAAAAGGGTGCACACTACTGACGACAATGCCAGCTCTAATTAGTGTGAACTGACCGAAACGACTCAACTAGCAGATACGAAGCTTATCGTTTAGTCTAGGTATTGACGACTGACCCTTGATGTTCAACAAAACCCACATATTTGTTACTTTCTATACCAAAATACCTTTCAACTATCGTTCCTTTTGCTTATATATTTATTTTTTTCACTTATGTACAAAATAAAGCGTATGTCCCTTGAGGATTTTAGATTTTAATATATATATATATATATATATATATATTTTTTTTTTTTTTTTAATATTGCTAAACTAAATATGCACTGTTTCGGTTGATGACCTTTTTGCATTTTATTGGTAACACCATAATCTCATCTCTATGAAACGTTTGTGGTTCTTGGACGAAAAATAGGTGATTTTTGCTTTCCTCCATTAAAACTGAATTAACACCGTTAAGGGAGTTCGGCAGAAACTGACACGGATAAATAGCCTGATGGTGTAAAATCCAGCTATATGCCTAATGCTGTAAGCTTCGTACCCATGTTTACCCAAGTTTTGTTCACTAATTCCGGTCGGTTTTTCGATTGACTGATTGTAATCTTTTTAATTGTTCCAAGAAAGTCCAAGTCAATCATTTTGCTGGCTGGCAACAGTTCACAATGCATAGTTCCCTTCCAAGTGTGACCTTCTTCAGTGTTGGTCAAGGTTTCGCCACGGACTGCTGAGTTTCACTTTGGCCATAATTTTTTTGCACATTACCGTCTTATGAGGTCTACTTTTAACCACTCGTAATCAACCGATTTAGAAGTAGCTCGATTTCGTAACGTTTTCTTAGAATTTCGTGGATGGAAATATGACCGAGAAAATTGTGTTCTGTCAGTTTGTGTGGCATGCAAATATTGAGCTTCTTTCTGTAGCCAGTTCTTTTTAAATGGTTTCAAACTGTTTGTCTTAACTACTCACGTATCGGTCCTACTCAACTTTCGTAATCATTTCCTCAACGTCTTTCATAATTGGTCGAGCATTACGAGAAGCGTCTTTCATATCAGAATTTTCAGAACGAAAACGACAGAACCATCTTGGGGCATTTCCTGCGATAACGGGTCTTGACTATAAATGGTGTAATTTTTTTATAAGCTTAGGCAACGTGTACGCCTTTATCGTAATGAAGTTGTAAAAGATAACGATTTTTTTCGCGGAAATTCAACTTATCTTTAAAGCGCTCTACTTTGAATAAAGGTTAAAATTTTAGCATATCTATCACTATCAAATCTCAGTTTTTAAATGACACCAACGCTGACCTGACACGACCCATATCACCTGAGATATATGACTACAGAGAATCTAGCTAGGAAACACGTGATTACCTTTTCGACTACCCAATATATATGAACTGAATTATAGTGGAAAAACACGGATAGGTTTTTGCAGGTGGTGGCTATCGTCATGTTGTCGTATTGGCATCTAAACGGGCCATGAAAAATGCCGTTGGCACCATATTCCTTCTTTATTGTAAATTCACATCAAAATGCCGATATAAGCTTACACAGTAGAACTGTTAAATATAAAGCAGAACTCGAAACATTTTAATACGCGATAAAATAATCTATCGATTGTTCAAGTGGTAATATAAGTCTTAAAAGCTAGAACTAAGCGTATCAACATCATGTTCTCTTTTCGAACCATCAAGATATTAAGCGGGCGGTAATCTTGACACTGGTCAAATTGCAACAATAATTTGCCACGAAAAATTTCAATTTTCTTTTGTTAAAGCGGTTAGTACGAGTGCGTTCGTTGGTGTTTTAACTGGAAAGAATTTCCAATAATAACGATACCTAATCATTTAAGAAATTGTACGTATATACAAAACCACTGTATACGCAAGCGGAATGGTTCACCCGCAATCGGACTTACCATTTCAACCAGAAACAACATCTTCCCCATACTTAGCAGAACATTTTTCTGTCCCATCCAAAACAAACTCGGACCGGATCTGTGCCCCACTATTGCACCAAACAGAGGGCCTGAATAATCGTACGGTATTTTGCCAGCGGAAGATGACAACAGGGCGCGATGGTCTCTAGGGGTCGTTGAAGCAGGTCGATGACGACGACGCTGCCGACAACGATCGCTGCTCGTTTGCGATGCAATCCCTTGGGCAAATTTCGATGACAAAAGAGGGATGCGTGAAACCGGTCGTCTCACGCGACTCTTATCTATTCGATGGCATTCGATAGCGGCACTGCATTGCTCGATGCTGTGCTGCGGCCGATGTATCAGAAACCATACGCCCATCCGGCCGCCCATCCCGCTGAAGAAGAGGACGGGGCCGCAACTTATCGCCGCCAAAGAATCATCATCGTCATCACCACAATCATCATCATAATCGTAATCACCACCACTAACATCATCGTCGTCGTCGGCCGAGTGATCGTCAGCTGCTGCGAGGTAAACGGCAAGGACTTCAAGAAAAGTATCAAAGAGAAAAAATATGTAGATAAGGTTCAGAGCAGCGGAATCAGCTGGGAATGTCACTGCTGCCGCTAGGGGTAGTGTTGACGACTACGACAACAGAGGCAGCAAGAGACTGGCCGAGACCGCAGCAGACGTTATCGAGCGGAGGACTGCACAAACCTGCTGCGTTGACTGAACGGTATGGCTCAACAGCAATAAGCAAGCGACGAAAGGTAGGTGCCGCACCAAAAATTGTGGGGCTTCCGTCGCGAAAGATAAAATCGGTCGGGAGCCGTTTTGCTACCGGAATATGGTCGAATTGCTCAAACAAGTAGCCGTTCAATGTTGCCAAAGGTTAATGTGCAATACTGGTAATTTCCAGCGAACAGAACCCGTTGTTACAGAGTTGACGATGGCTTTCACATTAACCTGGAGACCAAAATATTGTCGCGTCATCACCATCACCATCATCATCTTTTCCGATCGCTATTGTTATGTACATTCGTAGGGGGGCGGAAGTACAACATTAACGGTATAGCAAAAAATATTGAGACATCGAAAAGTATGCGACACCGGTAAGAGAAGATAACAAGAATATACGGCCTCTGACAGCTACCGTCTGCTGTTTTGCGATTTTCATTGAAGAGTTATCGGTGTGGTGTTCTCGGTAGGATGATTTTGTTGAAAGCAGAAGATAAAGCAGTTGTCCTTAATAGAACAACGTCTTTATCACGAAATAATTGAACTGTTTTTCAGGTTTTTGCGAGGGCACATCTAATTTAGAGGTTTACATTTCCGAACAAAAGACATAAATATCTGGCGAAAAGGATTTCCTGACGAAACTCTACCTTGGTCACGCTTCTTTGACCTGAACCGCTTTCAGACAGAGCACGAATCGCTGGCCCTGCGTCCCCAATGAATAGGAAAAGCAATTTTCGATGTCTCCGAAATTCATGAGGTGCTGATCACCCACCTTGTATTACATTGATTGGAATAGGTGCACAGTAAATAGTGTCAGTTACACAGGGTTTGCTGAGTTTGAGAGAAGTCTCTAACGCCGCTCCTTCACGGTCAACAACATACCAATGATGAGAGTAAACAAAATCGGGTAAAATCGTTTCTCTTTTTCGATTATGTGCTCTTTACAACGCAACAAATTCACCGTAAACATCTAGAAGTTATGGACGGTCTTCATCTGTACGTTGCTTCATATCAGCTTGTCGCGTCGAAAGTACCGATTACTGACCTTTATCCTAAGTAGATTCTGCAAAATCTTCGTGCAGTTAGTGAGTGGCGCCTGATTACCTAATCATCCCCTAGAAATATTTTTGTGTTAAGTTTACATAGCATAGAGTTGACAGTCTTAATATCAACGTTACCTCTGAATACGATTCAGTGTGGCTCAGTATGGTTAGGAGTTTGCTGATAGAGTCTTTTATATACAGTTCTGAAAGGCCTTTGGCTTCGGCTAGCACGCCAGCGGTATTTGCCTCTCGCTAGATTGCTAGTGGCACGTGCTACGAAATCGATTATACTCACTTGTATCCATAAGATGAGCAGCACGTCAGGTTAGGTTTGAAAGCTATGCCACAGAGATAGGTTTATATAGAAGAGTTCACTACACTCCTAGAGATATGCCACACATACATAAATCAGTGTAATAGATGCCTCTTTTATTTATAATTGTTAGATTCGGTCGACCAACGTCATGTTTTCCTAAAAAATCTTCCGACGTACGTAATACAATTGGATCGCCCGATTACCTGAACCTGGCACTAGACTGTTATGACCGGTTAGAAATAAGCAAAAGTAGGCACTCCAGAGTAAAGTATATGCCAACGTAAATAATTTACCTCGTATTGTCCAGTTTTGATTGTGTACACCTTCAAAAAATTACCGTTTTTTCGCACTCTTTTCTAACAGGTAAGATAGAAAGTGTTATAACAAGCTTTACTCAAGCTGGTGTGGTAGGAATGCTGTGTTCATAGATTATGGTAGCTCCGCTTTTGTCGCGATCACATAGCGGTCGGTAGTCCTTGAGTAGAGCATTGTTCAGCGTTGGTTTGGCAAGAGTGCTCGGTCAACGGCGATGCCTGAGTACACGACTGTAGCCAGCACAACAATCCTCCCGCGGTTGCTGCTGGTAGAAGTCATCGAGGCGAAGAAAGAAAAGTGCGTTGTTTGCCGAACGGGATTTTGCGCTTACGATGAACTGCACAAAGAAGCCAGGAAACTGCTCTTGTATATACAGTAGCTCGAATCCTCCGTTTGGCAATAGTGGAATCGAGTCAACACTGGACACGTCGATCAGGACACAATCCTGTTACCCTCGACAAAACAGGAGAGTTGGGTCAATTTGGTATGGTCAGTAAGGTATAGTCACGTATGACCATAGCTGACTATCAGTGCCAGCTTATCAGCAGTCTCTGTCCCGCTGCTGGCCTACGCATGTCTAGAGTTTATTCATTAGTGTACCTAATTTTTGGTTAATTACTGCGATCGTTAGTTTATCGTTTGCACGGACCTATTTATATGTCCGTTGTTATCTATAATTCAACTTTTAAACTTACTCGATCTATTCGCCTAGTCAAAACGTCTCTATAAAACACCTGTTCTAAAAGGTGAGACTGCTTCATGTCTGTAAGCCTTCTTATTAGAAATTCATGCAACACTAGCCTGCGTGCACTGTTGTGGTCCACATAGTGAACCCGCGTGCTTTGTCTCCAGATCCAAGGGTCATAAGAAATAACTCTTATGTGCTTTCAGCGAGATTATTAATGCGAAAGGAAAATACAAATTCAGTAACAACTGATAATTAGATTCACTGCAACTCACGGGCTCCTTTTCATTTTGTTGTTGATGTTTAAAGGTAACTAACTAACAAAACAAATAGAGCCTATTAACTCAAACATTTCGATTTGGCACATTATTTGTATGTTATTTTTAATTTTAAATTACAGACAGTGACAGATTTTACGACATTCCTAGTGAAAACCTAGGTATATACCTTCATAGGTGCTCTCTATTGGCAAAAACCGTATTCGTAAGGTAAGGGTATAAGGTAAAATTCTAAGCATTAATTGTGTTTGGAGAGTTTAATTAATTTAAAAAATTATTAAGTTAAGCAACTGTGACACCTCCGGGACAAATTTCCCTTAACCACCCCAGCCATAAAAAATTAAAGGGAAAACTGAATGTTAACAGGCATCTTCCATAAATTTATCAACACTACATTAACATTTGGTCGGAAGCACACCATGTATGCATACACACGCATATTTCGTGCTGATAACAAGAATTTGCCATGCACTATAAAACTTTGTCGACTTTTAAAAGCTAAGAAAATGGCACTAGAAGTCAGGTACATCTCGGAGGACAGAGTACGATCTACGATGAATGAAAGCCTTCCTATTATTATGTTGTGCATTTTTACTTTTTCTGTAAAGAACACAATCTGCTACTGTGAATCTAGGCATTTTAAAAATATAATTTATATATTTTTAGATCCTTTGCAATTTTATATATATAAAGCTTAGAAATTAACAATTGTAGTAAAATACTATTGGAAAAAATAGATTAAGAAAGCTAGACATGTCAAGTCGTGTCAAAATGATCGTTACCTATGTCCTCACCAACTTAAAGTTCTTTGGCAAGATGCTCGTTTTTTAGCGCTTTGGATGTTGTTCCCATAGATTTTAATGGTAAAGTTTAATGTAACATTTGGTTAACGTTTCGAGACATAAAAGCCAAGTCTTTACCGAATGAATTTATTCTAAACGAATATTCGAAACCTGATATTTATGAGTGAGTAGATAGTGAACAGCTGCTTCCAGTTTATTACCTAAAAGTTAACCTTACACAAAACGAGGGTCCGTTCTTCTTCCGAAGCTTGTAGATAAACAATTGCAAGTCAATTTGCGATCTAAAACAGCAAGATATCCTACTTTCAAGAAATCAGAAGGCCAGAAAATGCGCCAAAGCACAGTTGCTTGCTTGCCCCGAAATTGCAGCAAAGTGCTTTAGACGGCACATCAGGCTGTAGGCAACTTGCCCAATTGAGAACTTCGTCTAACGAATACCATATTGCTTAATCAATGTAACTAGTTGTCGGTATACTCTCTGTATCTATGTGACTTGGAGCATAAGGTGACAACACTTACAACGAGACGGACAAGACTCATAAATCGGTTTGGTACTTCGCTTAATTTAAGATCCTGTCTAATTTATACTTAACCATACATGCCTGCAATTGCTTCTTCAGGGTGGACTCTAGGACAGTCCGTCCATGGAAGCAATCACTTCAATTGATACCCTGTAGATGTCGGCCCTATGGCCATTCTATTTCATCTTCTAGATCAGCTGTTTTGCTGTCTTCTAGTGTACCACCACAACGGGAAAGAGTATTGTTCCATTGATGATAGCGCTTCGATTCTATTTCAGATCTCTACACACAACTAGAGCTCTAGACGAGATAAGTCAGATGCATGGTGAAGTGCAGAGAACGACTGCGATATGTTCATTTCTTTAATGGGGAATCATCGTAAAAAACAGAGATGCCTCTTAACAGCAATAACGGAGTTTTACTCGAACGACGTTCCACATCGACCGTCGGTCTTTGAATTCTGGTACAATATGATCTGAATCTGCAGATCAGACACGTCGTCCCTGTATAATCGTGTATCTGGTGGACACGCATGTGTCCACCAGATACACCATTATACAGCTAGTGTGCCTATAAATGTTGTCCGGCCTGCCTAATGTGCATTTATGGAACCTTTCTTAAGTTATTGGACTGGCCACGTGGCCATTGATGTACACGAAGCTTACCAAAAGAAATCAGGTAATTTAAAAAGATGCTTTGAAGTCTTAAGGTGTATATGCCCAACCGGAAAGTTGTCTGCCGGTAAAGTTAGTTTACCACGACTTCGATATAAACATCATGAGGAACGTACGAGCAGGTAACAGTAAGGATGTATTAGTTGTTTTGCCCGAGCTTACATTATACAGAGTGCGGCCGTAAGTGGAGACCTTTTCTTGTGCTATGCTGCTTACGACTGTACTTTTTTATTTAAAAAAGCAGCAATTTTAACGTAATGTCCTACATGCGCTTGAAGCATCATTCGTGACGGACATGATTATTCAATATAACCGTTATACAAACCACTGCGACTCTAAATTTAATTCGTAACCTAAACGATCTACTAGGCAGTTTTAAAATACGCCTCCCTTGACCTGTAAATACCTTTTCAATAGGAACTGTGCATTAAGCGATACTGGTAGATATGAGCCCGTAAAAGTGTCGCTCAAACACACTATGTGCAAAAAGTCCTAGCGAAGTTACATTTTAGGCTGAAAGCGACAACAACAAACAAAACAGCGACAAAACCCAACAGGCTGTTAATCGCTACCTTAGAAATCCACGTATATCTAAAATGACTTTTTAATCCATCTTAACGAACTTCTTAGCCCTTCAAATCTAAAACCTATTGAGGTTTCTTAACTTGTCTTACGGAAATCTCCCTCGCAATTTGTAAGAGCCGTACAAAAATTGGCAACAATGAAGATCATCTATTTCGGGCAAAGAAAAAATTGTGATCTTGGTGGGAAGTTCCTTGAGTGCGAAGAGACTGCGTAACAACGGATTTTTGCTGAAAAACTTGTAAAGACGCATAGTTTTGTGTGGCACGATTACACGTTTCTTAAAATAGAAGAAGAGCAATTCGTTCATCCGGTTACAAGGATTGCGGACGAACGCATACCCGTCACGGCAAACAATTTACCCTAAATAAGTACTGCACATAGTGTAGTATCCAATGTTCGTTAGCTCAGGACTACGTTTTCTGGCACTAGTTTGAAGTAAGCTTCTTTTATCGAGTAAGCAGCCTAAGCAATCAAATCGTTTGGAAGAAAACATAAAGCAATTCCTACTGACTGATGAAAACAAGTAGTTTTAGATCAACGTTATTAAATGATAGATAAAAAGACATCAAGGCGATTCTGCAATTTTTGCAGAAAAAAACAGAAGCTTGGTGGCTTTGTTGATAAACAAATCTAGCACCAACTGACGTTCGAACCTTTCCAGATTTTGTACGTGTGCAGACCAAGGTAAAAGTGTCGCGGTAGTTGGAGTGTCTTAGTTTCTCATCCGTTAAAGTAGCAGTGGATACACAAATGAAGCGTTGATTTAGCTGTGTAACACATTTGTGACTATTGCTTGCCTTAGAATTCCTATTATTATACTACACGATTACGTTAATGTTTGTATAAAAACGTTCGCAATAGCTATCGGATCCGTCAAATAGCTATATTTTGTTTCGTCCCTTCCAACGTCGCAAACCAAAAACAAGGGCGTTTTTGGTTTGCGACGATAGAACGTTACTGTTTAAAAATAGCACCAGTTTTTTTTTGTAAAAACTTATTATCGAAATGGAGAATCTATTACGGTGACACTTCACAAGTATCACACCGAAAATGAACGATACCTATCGTTGCCAAAAATGGCTAGCTGATCAAGAAAAATTCTAATAGATTGGCTGATTTGCAGAAAAAGTGGGGTCACGGAGATTACGAGCCGTGGATGAACGAGTTATAAAACTGCTGCAGTACAAAGCAAGGTTTGCTAGGCCTACTGATGGGTATTCTGCGGCGCATTGCAAAGTCCGTGCAACGATGAGAAAGGCAGTCAGTATCAAACAGCATCGAAAATAACGAATCCACGACCTGAAATATCATATTCAAGTAATTCGTGAAATTGAACCCTCTCTCTTTACAAGAAAAAGACATTTGAAGTCTAGTATCAGGAAATTGTAGATACTGTTTACACTATTGTTTTAAAGATTGCCCTTTCTAGCTGGCTGATAGTGCCGCTTGACACCATCACAGCTTTACCTTGTGCTACTATTAATGAAGCCGCAGGTATGACGACTGATTCGATTCATACACAAATCATTCTCGATATAATCCCACTGCATCATTCCTATCCTTTTTATTTACCAAATAACTAGAGGCGTTAACTTTCACTATTTTCTAAGTACTATTTGAGTCGTTCTGCATAGCATTAGTGCATTCCTGTAGTAATCCATTGAGTTCTACACTGATGATTCTTTCTATGTTCCCTGAGCTATCGACCTCAGAAAGGGAAAACTTTTTCCAAACGAATACTCGTGTTGATTTTCGTTACTTGTGAATTTCTGCCACCTTACGCTATTGTTTAAAAAGTTCTAGGCCATACGATATATACACAACGAATCATTTTTAACATTATTCGAAAGACGAAATAGTCTTTATGACGTAAGATACGGAATGTAATAATAATGTTTTCCTCAGCGTCCGTATGCGCGTACCGTCACTGCTTCATTGCCGCCATCACAATATGTCTAGCTATCATTATTCCTATGATTATTATTAGAGGTCAAGTATATTGTGAAGGCATTTTGACGTGACACCGATTTATACAAGAACATACTACTATCATAAAGCGAATGGTCTGATAAAATGTCTATTGTGGAGAAAAAATGCGCATTATGCCAATGATTTTAGCCACAAGGCACTAGTATTAGGCAGCGTACGGCTGTCATCTACTTTGTTACTCACCATTTATAGACAATGAGAAAATGGAAAATTTTCCAGAATAATAAAAAACCAAAGAAGATAATTTCATAGCTCGGAAAAGGTGGCAATAGATAACAATCGACAATCTTGACAACAGATATTATTTAAGTGCCACATTCAGTTTTCCATCGAGACGACGAAGCGTTGGTTATTCATTGTTTTGTATACTATCGGCAAATAATAAAATTACTCATTCAGCATTATGGTAAATGACTGAAGTTAGACCATCTAATAGCGCCATGCCCACTGTATCAAAATTTATTCGTCTTTGTGTTTGGAACTATTATCTGTAATATGTATATATAGGATGGTCGTCACTCGGAGCCAAATCGTTACGATACTATAACCCAAACTTATGCCAACAACTCTTGCAGCGGAGTAGAGTGATTTACGCGACGTATGCTAGGCTCCTTCATCTTCCGCGAGCGTACGGACGAGGAATTTACGTTGGTTTTTTTTAACGGGCCTTAGATTCATCCAGCCAAACTCGACAGCTGAAATTCTAACCTATTTACTGGCTGTTTAGAGAAACAGCTTGGATTCAATTCAAGACAAGTGCACAACGTTCTACAGAAAACTAAGCCTCTCTTTCCGACAATGAAGCTTCACGCACCTTCACACCAAAATTTAAATTTTAACGTCTTTATCAACATCGTCCGGAAATCAAATCTATTTTCGAGAAACGAGCTGCTGTCTCTTGAATTGAACTCTTCTGCTTAATCATATAAATACTTGCTAGAATTTCGCCGCAAATTTTGAGTTAGCTGTTAGGATGGCTATCTGATAGTTACTTTTCCGATTGTCGTCGAACGTTCACGCCCAGTTAAAATTGTCTCATACATACGAATCTCGAACGGATTAAGCAGGTCATCGTTTGTAACTCCTCTACCTGGCATCGATCTCAGGGTCGAGGTCAAGAACTTTTTCAAAATTTTCATATTAAAACGAATTAACGGAACAAGGTAGCAAACACTAAATCAGGCAGAAAGCCAACACTCTGAACTGTTATTTGGCCCCCGAGAATATTCTATATTTATTATGGTTGTTCTATCAATAGAACTTGCGCCAACGGCATTTCGAGCAGTTGCGAAGGCTGAATTCCGTTATCAAAGGTAATAATTAATATGGTATATAGCGTTATGCCATAAAAGTAAAATATGTGCATCATACTCTCTGAGAAATCATCGTTAACGAATTAACTATAACCATACGCAAAAGTAGACAATGTCATCTTTTTTTTTTTCGCAGAATCACAGTTTTTGGTGACTTGAATAATAATTTTCAATACAATTGCGCTACGAACATTTGCGAGTATGAATTAAAGCCGGCTCATTATGGGGCCTGTCGTCAAAATGGTGAAAGGCAACCGCAATCATGCTGCATTTGTAATACGTCTTTTGGCACCGTTGCTGTCCTCTGTTAAAACAACACCCTAGTCGCTTACCCCGTTGACAAAGGAAGTACAGTCGCACTAATGACATACATCTTAAAAATTTAGTCCTTCATTCCGTAACAACCCGACTTGGAACTGATCCATTAGATTTATAGCTTTACCCGTTCATGCGGACCGCTTTAGACGCTCTGCGGAATCTTCTTGCGGGGAGGCTCACTAAGCGCCTAAGCTTGGCCGTGTTACAAAGGCTTTTCTTAAAGAGGTAAATTTGTAAATCTCGTTTACTGACAGCAGGGGTTACATTTAGATATTCCTTACTGTAGTGTAGAAGATTTCAGAACTTTTTCTAACTGGAGTAGTATCTCTATTAAATTCACATGTCCCTCTCATCCTGGTTTTGGTCGCTCTTGCTCGTCTTTGAGTGTGTTTACAACCTTCGTCAAGTACTCAGATAGTGCAGTCGAATTCCGTCATGAAGTATCTAGTTCGCCATAATGTCGGGCTTAAACGGGCGTCTTATTTTCTTCAAGTTCTGCGTTTCAAAGGTTAGAGACGAATTTTTTATCCTCAAGCGCTTCAGCTCGTTAGATTCCAGAAACATGCAGTGCATTCTGGACATCTCGCTAGCGACCGCAGTTCTATTCTGCGGTTGCTTCAATACTGAAGGAAAAAATGTCTTTTAGAAATTGGTTAAATCGATATGACTACTTTGTCTTCGAACTGTACTGTACTTACCGCGCATCCCAAGTCCTAACCCCACGCAAACGCAGTAAAAACTGCCGCTATTACAAGAACATGTGAGTGTGGATTTGCAGAGACGTTCCTGCAGGATAAACCCCAGCATATTATGAGCCATTTCAAATGATGCTTTATGCTGAGGACACTATAGATGATAAGGAAGGTCCGTGAAAGTGGCTGATGTGTCAGCACCAGAAACTGATAGCTATCCATTTGGCATGGGTACCCTATTATCTAGTTCGTTGTATTTCTCAGCGTTAGCGTCTCCCAACAGCTTCTACTATTGCTTCAGACAATATTTCTGAAAACCATCTTTTATGCTAAGACCCACTTTAACGCTCACTATGTCAGTATATTAATGAGATTCATGGGGGCGACGACCCATAAACTCGTAACCCCGGAGATTCCTATCTATACAACATACCCAGATCATATGAGTATGTAGTTATTATCGTGCGAGTTAATTATAGCAGAAAAATTTAGCATACTTCGTACGGCATCAAGGATCACCTTGCTTCCGGATTAGAATTTTTGAATCTTTGAAAGACAAACACTTGAGAGCTTTCAAAACAGACATCTTTTTGCAAAAATCGTTATATATTAAAAAATATTTGATATTCATCAAGTTAGAATGTCGAACATACTTATTTATATGAAATTATTAAGATTCAGATTAATCGTACGCAGAGTTCAAACATCTTCATCAACGATAAAAAAGCATGTCATCTAAGGCTTCTAAAGAGCCTAGGGTAAAATCTGCTTCAAAGTGAGGTTATCCTGGTAACCTTGTCTGCGTTCGGCATAGATTTTTACCTGGAAAAAAACAGCAAATACTATCATAAGATATAAAAAAATGTGTGCGAAAAAAGCTTGTGTGAATGCCAACGCTGTCTTCCAAATATTGGCTTCTCCTTTACCTCTCCACGTTTTGTTTACTTCACTCTCGAGTTTAAGCTCCAAAAATGAACGTGCCAAGTGAAGTACTTCCTTCTTAATAGACCTGAAGTGCTAAAGTCACCGATCGTCTCTTGTTTTGTTGTTTGCCTCAAAAAGTATCTGAATGACTTTTATGACATGAGGCGTGTAACCGACGTCTTCGTATGACATCGTAACCCCACGCACATTGAATTACCTCTCAAATGACAAGATTGAGACAAGCATTGCGTGCACTTTTGGATGGCATTTACTAAGTTTAAAGTTCGCATTGTTTTTTTTCGTCTATTGTAAATCTCCCGTTGAGCTTCGTTGGAACCTGTTTCGGCCACTCGTGCAACTGCATATTCGTTCTCAGTGCGCTCGATTGTCAATTTGGGATGACGCAAAAAGCTTATTTGTTGTCTCGTTAATGGTTCGTTCCGCGCAAAGAAATTGGATAATTGGTGAAGACGATAAAGGTGGTTAATAAGGCAGTATTAAGTTGATCTGCTTTTCATACCGTTACAATTATTTTAAGTTCAGATATCATAATAGCGCAGCAAACGTATCATAGGTTTTAAAGTTATTACAAATGAAATTGTCTATAATAGCCATGTTTGAGGCAGATGCAGGCGGTTTAAGTAAATTCTCTTCTTAAATAATTGTATACAACTGTATGCTATACGATGCTTGTTTAATGTGCCGCACACCTATTTACCTATAATATTTAAACTCCCTCGAGTTGAAACATTAATTTCTTTTTGCTCAAACTTCGATATCGAAGCCACGTTTTTCGTCATGCCTACAATTTTGTTTACATTCCCTTTAGAACGAGTTTTTCTGTAGTAGTACTGATTTCGAATAAGCGTATGCGTCAGCCCGCGAGTGCTCAGTCGAAAAAAGCCCGAATTTAATCTGGTTAAGTGAATGAGCAAGAGATTATAAGTTCAAAATAGTATTTTGTTTAAGATTGTCTCGAACTAATAATCAGGAGCAGCTGTTGTAGAGATCTTTAGAATATCGGTAGTGTTCTAACTGTCTTACCCACCCATCATGATCAAGTAAAAAACTTTTTGTGGAAAATGTCAACATAGAATATGCGGAAAGACAGAAAAGCATTTATATCTAATAGTTACCTATATGAATTCTAACAGATCAATAGATGAAACATCAATGTATTATTCTAGTAAGAAAAACTCCATTACTCTCGACCTATGGTTCAACGGAATTATGTAAGTGTTTAATCGGCCACAAAACATGGCACCCCGAAAGCTCCAGCAAGAAGAGGCACATATATGTAACGCGTCTAGCACCTCCATTCGAAGCCTTCATAGCGTAGTACTGAGAAGTGGATAGTTCATTGTGTTCTGGTCCGAAGATACTGATCTTGTTGGGGTTAAGCGACCTCTAGAGTTTTCTATATAGAGTGTGAGGTTTGTACTTGTAATTAAGTGTGGTTCAAAATAGCGCCTGAATTATATTTCATATCTAGTGATATATATTGGAAAACAAAATGCCTTGATTTGTCTACTATGTAATATCCTAGTAACCGCTGTCTTTTTAATCTATTTTCTGCGTATCAATTGCTACCAATGCGCCTGAGATCTTCCTGCCTCTGCTTCAACTGTGAGCATTGTTTTGCCGCCTTGTTTGCCCCGTACGTTCCTTTCAAAATCTATAGTACCTTCATATATGTATCTGTGACTTTTGTAAGTATAGGCGCCCACTTCGAGTCATCGTTACAATAACTAAATGCTGAAGTTAAAGGCAAAAATCGGTTATGCAAATTAGCCTAGGATGCGAAATACTATATCGATATTCTCTAATGGCTACGTAATGCTTTGATGGTCCGATGCTTGTTAAACATCTTCTTCTTCTTCAGTCAATCTTGTCGTCGCCGTTGGAATTCAAGCCTAATCAAAATCAATGTGGTGGACATTTCGACGACCCGCCATATTGGTCCCTACTGTGTCGCTGTCATCATCATTATGCTGCCCGCCCGGAGCACCAGTGCAGCACATCAGATACTGTTAGCATCGTTCCGCTCACTTGTACATCTCATCCTGTGCAGGACTCCATGTACCCTGAATCTCTTTGTCGCGCCGTTCCGTATTGTACAAGCGGATAGACCCGCTGTTCGGTTGCCGACGTTTCGAAAGACTGGCCTCTCCCCACCAATCTTGTGCTAATCCTTGCCTGCGGGCGCTTGCTATCTGTCCTGCAGACAAGCAGAGAGAGAGGCGTTTGCATTTGCCTTGCTCAAAATTTCATCGACGCGGCCCGTTACTTGACGAACCTACATGAGCACATTTCAATAGAGCGAAATAGCGATAGAACAGAAGCGGTGTGCTTTTCAAGAATTCAAGCGAACCTCTAGCCGCCACACCCGGGAAGGCTAGTAACTTTCCAAGTGAACAATCTTGAATTGAGCTAGAAGGAATAAGAGGCGTGAATTGTAAGGACGCGCCGCGCTACGTCCGGCCTCAACCATAACCTTCGATCAATAGGGAGATTAACCATACTGAGTGGCAAAAGGCGCGATTATTCATCAAGCGGAAAAGTGGGAGACTTTTTTTTTTTGAACGTCGTTGAAACATATTCTGATAACTGGTAATGCGTTCGGCTGTCCCACTTTGTCATCCTCGGGTGACGTGCTATGAAAAACGTAGTGGCGAAGTAGTAAACTTCGTCGGTTGTACTATCAACTATCAGAGCTTGATACAAAACTTGTAGGATGATATAGACCTGACGTATAAATATTGTGTCTGATCGCATTAGCTTTCAAAAATCAACATTGGACAGCTAAATAGGAAAAAACAAAAGCTGAAAACGCTGACTGCATATCGTTACGTTTTGCTTGTTTTGTTCTTATTTAGTATATGATTAAAACTGCTGATTGCGCAAAGCGTTATAGTAAGCCATTTAATTTAAAATGTCTCGGTGCTCAGTCGTTTTAAACCAGTGTTTGTGATATCCTCAAGCCACCTAGTGCAAGACAAGTGAGGAGCCAAAGTAAACACTTAACCTGACCTTTTTGTTTACAATTTTATTATCTATACAGTTGTTAATAAAATGCTATTTAAAAGTGCTAATCCAAAGCAATATCATTTTCGTTTAATATTTAAAAAAAAATCTATAGAGCAATTTAAAACTGTATCAGATCAACCCGGTTGTTGAATCATTCTGTTGAGTCTAAAGAGCCGCTGTTTAAGACCTAGATACAATACAGGACCGGTGCTTCTAATAACATCGTTATTGTTCAGGACAGTACGCAGGAACGTTTTTATTCGAAGGGATTATATGATTAGCACGCGATCATCTACAGTTTAGATAAATGGCATAAAAAAATGTTATAAAATTACTCAGCGCCAGGAATTATGCTTGAATGAGCTCACGGCTACGCAGGTTATCTTCTATAAACCCAAATAAATTTTTTGCAGTCATTATTAGGTCTGCGAACTATAAGTCTGACGAACATTGAGCTATTAGAAATGTAGTAATACAATATAGTTTTTACCACAAAAAAAACAGGTCATCTTCTCGCGATGCTACGTGCCCAACCGCCCTAGAAGGTATGTCCATTGCCTGATCCATGCATAAAAGGTCGATAATCGTGATAGGTTCGGCAGTCACTACGATCAGAAATGGTGGGGAACAAATTTCATAGTAGTAGTTGTGAGTGGCGAATGACAGTTGCACGAAATGGCACGATGTGAGACCATACAATTACGTGTATACTTAGGCGTACACTGAGCAAAGAAAAAAACATAAATTATGGTCGTAGACGCAGCGATTATAGAAGCTATGGTCGTAATAAACAAGATTGTATAGTTTGGAACTGGCAGTTAATGCTTTTGTATATTTGGTTCACTCGTTTATCTTTTACTATTCAGTTTATTTAACGAGTTTACACCAGACGACAAATAAGCAAGCCTCTCAACGGTCCTTTTATGTTCTTTGTAGCAACACACAGAGCTCGGTTGTTTACAGCTCTATGCCACCTCATAGCGCATTCGTACCAAAAAATAATTCAATCAATTGTATCTATAATGTAAGTTAACAGTTGTACATCGAATATTATTTACAGCACATGTTCTATCCTATCGGCAGATGCTATGCGTTATATCTCTAGCAATTTCAATAAGAACAATCAATCGTCGATTTTATTTACTATTATCTTCCGTACTAATAAAAGCTATTTCTTTTTAGAATAAATCTATTACGGCAAAAAATAATAAGTTATTTTCGCGATTCGGGTGAAAATCAGCTATTAACCTAATTAGTTCCACTAGATAAACTCCATCAAGTAAGAACTTGCTTCTTTGCCCCAAATTAATGCTCCATGTCGTTGCCTGTTTCACGCAGCTCCAGCAAAAGCCTGAAAAAAATTATGACGGAAAATCAGAGGATAATGAATTGAATGCAGATCTAAAGGACTCTAAAATTCAGCAAATGGCTTAAAAGGACATTGTTAGTTAACATCTGTTTCTAATTGCGTCATACAAATCAGGCTTTGACGGTTAATCTTTTTCCGTCCATCTGCACATTTTGGCCTTTCGGGTTGTTTCAACCAAAGATCACGCTTCGCTGAAATCTTTATACAACATGGTTAAATGACATCTTCACATTTAATGTATCGCTTATGCTTAACAGTTACTCCTAAAAAGTTCTTTGCAGATTAATATTAATGTCAAGAATATTTTGAGAATTACCAGTGAGTGGTTTAGGTCCTAAATTGAAGATGTGATCGTGGCCATTGGTGGTAAAATTTAATGAACATGACCGTTAGTAGTGCATTTCTAATGCGTACGAAAAAAAATGCTCAAATATATGCTTTTCTTCAGATACATTCTTACAGGAAAAATTTCAAGTTTAAATGCCCCACGCCGTATGTATATATATATATATATACGTACGTAAATTGGTCTTCTGTCTTTTCTTTCTTCATTGATTGACATGCGGACCAACACGTGTTGTCAGTTGCAGCCGAGAGGTCTATCAGGATATCTTAAGTGATTCCATCGAGATTCGTTGCTCTGTTCTGCAGGTATTCATCGAATGTCATTTGCGAGTGAGGAAGGCGAACCCGCCTATGGGGAACACTCGTGGAGCGCGACACGTCCAAAGAACGCTTTTCAGCTCGGTATAGCGACGAGAAATGGGCACGCAGAGCCAAGCTGGCAGCTGCTTATGGGGGAAACTAAATATGGAGCATGACGGCGTGTAAAGCCCCAAACCTTTCGGCCGCGAGCTTTTTTACTGTAGACCTATGGATAGGCGGGGCTGGGCATCGAAGTTTGCCGTCACTAATATATTCACAGCAGTGCACATGCGAAGGAGAAGGGCCGAAGGCTGGAATAGCCACTATGGCGTACGAGGGCAGATACGCAACCGTCACCAGTACTACGACCATCACCACTGCGGCAGCGGCGGTTGTGTTCTTCTTTGGTTGATAGCCTGCCAGTCAGCCAGCGAGGCAGGCGGGCAGCGAGCGAAGGAACGAACGAATGTAGGCACGCTGCGAGCTTTGTGTTCATATGCATGGTGACCAAGAACAGCACGTCCGTACATGGGAAGCGCTGGCAGCGTATTGTGTGTTAATCAAATCCATCTAACGGAAGTCCCCGGGGCGGGGCGTGTCTCTGACGTGTCGCTCTGAAGATGACACTTTGCAAATATCACCTCCACGGTGCAGCGCCTCCACGTAAACGAGTCTGCAAGGGTGTGTGTGCGCCTAAGTGTGCCAATACGACGAAACAACTTGCTGGCAGCCTCGCTGGATTGCCGCTAAACGAGAAATGAAACCAGCTCGCGAAGAGATGTACGAGCAACTGCACGAGTCCGAGCACAACATTCTGACAGTCGCAGTTCCATTCCAACTTCTAGGATAGGATAGGACGCACAGCCATTCAACCATGGCCTTTCGTTTCTTTGTAAGCAGATGAGGTACGGTACCGCCTCACGGCACACATGTACTGCCTGCCCTACTTGTGGCTGCGAGGTAAGCTGAAATGAGAATGAACGTCTACCCTCTACTTTGGCAGACGTTCACCGGCCCCACTCGACAGCCCTTCTAGCGCAGGACTAGTTTCCGAAGTAGACAGGACTGCTAGAACGTAGTTGCAGTAAGTGGCTGACAAAGCGCCTCTGGCGTCCCGTCCCGTGCAGATCAGATGAGCTCGTAAGTATGGCGAGTGGCTACCCCCTTACACACGTATATTATATAGCTGCCTATCTCAACGTTCCTTCAAATACATATAAATGGCAGCTGCTAATTACATGTCGAAAACGATAGACAAAACAGGTATATTTATATTACAGGTAGTTATATAATCAGGAAAATGATGAGCGTACGGTGTGCATTAGAAACGCGAAAGTATTTATTACACAGAAAACAAGAAAAGCTCTATAGAGACTGTATGGTGCCACAGTAGCGTAAAGGCATAAATTACAGATTTCCACTGGACTGCAGAGAATAACGTAAGAAGGCAAAATACTTTAAAAAAAAGAAATATTTTTTTAAGTTTGATGAATTTCTACTAAGAAGAAAACGATAAGTGCTAAATGCTGGTTTTGTTAATATGCACAGTCCTAGCATCTGTGTCTGCCAAACCAAATGGACACGAGTTAATTATTATGATGCTTAGATAAAAAAAAATATCAACTTGTTCAAAAGCATTGTAGCAGGGCAATCAGCACCATAGAAAACGCAGGACCAGCCACTGCCTCGATAGCCAAAGGACCAGTCTACACAGAAGACAGTTGGGTTTAAAACATCGCCTAAGGACAGTTTGACGGGTTTAATTCTGATGAAGAACGATGTAAAAGATGACGGAGGCGGATATGACTGAGTAAACGTACGCCGCCCATGACAGCCAAGCGTTTTTATAAAGTAAAGAACATCGATGACCGCGTCGACAGCCGTAGTACCAACAACAACAACAAAAATGGTAGTTATGCTGCCCGCTGCAGTTGTAGCAGAATAACGGCAGTGATTCTGAAAGGAACAAAAAAAGAAAGCCCAAAGAGGAAAGAGGATGGTGATACAGAGCAAGGCAGATGGAAGAAGTTTAAAGAAACAGTGCCGCCATAACGATGACGATGTCGACGACAATGACGCTCCGGAACGGAAGACCGATGACAAAGGGTGAGACGATAATGCGAGGCAAAAGAACGGGATAAGAACGAGGGAAAATATGCTAGTGGCCTATGGCAGAGTTTGTACGGGCTGCAAAACGACACCATAGTATCAATAGCTCATCAAACAACAGCGTGGCCTTACTCAAAGATACCGAGACTGGCCGTGGTAGTAATAGTAGCGTTACACCTCTTCCTTGCTGGGAGTAACACATGTCAGCCTGGTTTGGTTCGTCAGTAAAATTATCCCTGAACAAAAAAAGACAAACCATGAGAATGACAAGATGAGCAGCAGCAAGAAAAGCGGGCCTTACAGCCAAGTTAAGTACGAAGAGGACAAGGGGGAAACTGATTGGTGAAAGAGCGGCTGGGGGCAAACTCCAAAATGACTATTCCTTCTTCGCCTTGTCGTCCTCTGCTTTGCGCACTGAGTCCATTATGATCGAAGGCAAAGCAGCAGCAGTCACGACAACGACGACGGAGCTAGTTCAAAACTGAAGCGTTTAATGGCTGCTGCCTCGGTGTGCAGCAGTTTCTACTAAGGGAAACGGTTTCTTCTAACGAGCACATTGAAGAACCCGGCTAAACTCATGACTTCTTTATGTCATGCAAGATAGTTCTCTAGCCTTCTATATACGCACATTGTGTAACTCATTATTGATGCTCACATTGATAATGAGGAGCACGGTTGGACGTATCCTACAAGATAAGAGCTAAGGAGCTACTCGAACATTTGCACATGCCCACGTACATCTACGAAGACGAAAAAGGCACAAACGTTACTATCATTTGCAAAGCGTCATTACGCTGAAGTGATGATGTTATCGCATAAAATTTTGCGCTGGATAGTAAAAACTTTGCATAAAGTTTTCAGTTACTGATACTGCAAGTTTACCGCAAAGATATACAGTGTCTATGACTGAACATGCTTTTACGTTTCAAGATAAATTTGCTGTGGTTACGCTACTAATGACGTAGATGGCGATACCAGCTCGTCGTTGGCGATGTATAGCATAGCGAAAATAATAACATTTATCAATTTATTACCTTACAAGCACAGATTAATGATATAGATATGTCATGCGTTCGTTATCATGCGCAATCTTTAATATAGCCTCGCTAGCACGATAGAGGTTCAACATGATTGCACCTTTTGACGTGGTCTCTCGTGAGTTGGCTCCCAAAAAATTTTATACATGTATTCCGATCAGGTATATAGGATCCAAGAATGACAAATCTAGTTACCAGATAGCGATTGTTTTAACTAATATTTATTCATGCCTTCATATGTCACTAGTCCCGTTTCACAATCTTCAGTATCCACTTGCAGCGCCTTGTCCTTATACTTCTAATAAATTGCTTCTAAGAGTCCATCTTAGGCAATTCAAAGTTCTACTTAGGTATAAATAGGGCATTTTCAGAAATAGATACGTTCGTTGATTCGGTGGTGCAGGTCATTACATGCTAGAAATATGCTGATTTTATCAATCGCGAGCATGTTTGCTTCAGTTATTTTCTTTCTTCTCAACTATGTCCGATAAAATACATCTGGAATTATTTTCAGGTTAAAATAAACCATATCCATCAGTATTGATTATTCCAGGGGTCTTGATATGTGCTGCAAGCCATGAAGAAATCAATACTTGGTAGTGATAAAATCACGTCTTCGGCGGAATAGCTATCTTTTGTCGGTTTAGCAGATTTAGTATGAGCATCGTGTACACCAATGGCGAAAGTTTATCGCCGCAGGAGACACTGGTCCTTACCAGGCCTTCCAGAGACGCCCTCGACATTGGGTTCCGCTAGGTTTGCCTACGAATTATAGCAAATTTCACAGCATCTATTACGGTATATGTATCCAGAAATGCAGGTTCGATTTAATATAAAATTATAGCTAATAGTGCTAATCAGAAAAGATTTCATAGCTTTACATAGCCAGTGAATATTCTGTTAGTGTTAGTAGCAAGCGTTAGTTTGGTACGTCAAAAGAGCTATTTGGGCTCTGTCGAACGAGAAACGGAAGATATTCAGATTGATTCAACTCGGCTCAAGTGTTTATGAAGAGGAGAAGGACGAATGACCGACAGGGTGCCGGCCGCCGCTTGCCGGTTGGACGTGTCCTGTCTTCGTTCCCTCCTCTCTACGAAAGCCCTTCACGACAACTTGAGGACTATTTGGATTCGTTCTACTCGTCATGATGCGCTGGATGGATAGACAGCTCGCTAGACAGCCAAGTAACAACTACCGCAACTGGTGGCGTACGACAGCGAGAGTCGTCGGGGGAGAAAACTGCGGTTTGAGCGGGCGGTCTTGAGGGGGCTCCCTTCTAAGAGAAGTGTAAGCAGAGCGGTATGAGGTGAGCAAAAAAGGTGGCCCAATACTGTAGCTTCAATATACCACAATTGATGGACTAAAGCTACGCTCACTCAACGCTCCGTGTGAGCCCTACTATCCCCACACGAACTCTGTTTTGGTAATCATTCGAGTCAAGGGGATGAGGGTATGAATATACGAACTAGGATACTTTGACTGCGAAAGCAGCCGTTTCCCGAGAGGAAGCGCTTGGGATGTCTGAGTGTGGGAAAATAGATTCTGACTCATGAATCCGACGTACTGCCAAGTGAACAAGCTGTTTTAGAATAGCGAGGTTCCCTCTACTTAGTGAGAGGATTTGGCTAGGAATGTGCTTCAAAGAGAAACAGTGAACGGATTTCAATTGCTGCAGTGGAACAACGTCTAAATCAACGGAAGGTGTGCGTGGCTAGTTTGCCGCAACCGCTGTATAACCCTTTCAACAAACTGTCGATATACGCTTTACGGTGATTATTGTTTCTCGATAATACCTTACTCACACGCACGCCTGGACCGTAGCGGATTTACGTGACTCTCTCCTATGGTTTGCATAGTCTTGAGAACAGCCATTGCGATATATAGATAGGAATTACTTTGTTACACCATAGATAGTTGTGAATTTGAACCTTGTATACGAACGGCTATCGCAAAATTGCAGTGGACATACCATAGTTTTACCATACGTCGACGTATTTGAGCATACCAGCTAATTAAACCATCAAACAAGAAAACAGAGCATGCAAATCTTATATGTGAAAGCTGACATGAAGTTAAAAGATAAGCATAAAAAACTAAATAGAGAAGGTTAGAAAAAGAAGGAAAATATAGAATAGGAGATCAGCGGTGTTAGTACAAAGAGGATCAACCAATTTCTTGAAAAAGTAAGGACCACTGGCATACATAACTTATAGGCTTTAAGGTGCGAAGAAGCAAAAACATTAAATATATTATGGGAAATAACAACAAAACGCTCCACCTATTATAAAACGTCTAATATGTATAAATAATGTGCTCTGTATTCTTCAAAACTGAAAAAAAAATTATGTTATGTATAAATATTCGGTTATTAAAAGAACAAGCAGTACAGCCGAGCAGGTTCAAGAGAAATTGAATAACAGATATTTATGCAGGTAGTGCGTCATCACTTGCAAATAAGCACTTTGTGATTGTCTATAAACGACGCATGGTTACGAGCAGTTTTAAACCTTGCTGAAATCTCCATTCATGCTGCAGTATATATACAAATAACACGGATTTAATCAAATCGTGGTCCGACCAGTACTCCATTGTACAGTAAAAAGACAGAAAATGGTGCTTCAAATGCAGTATCCTCTTCATAGAGAAGAAAAACGAAACTCCCTTGCGTAGACACTTCACATGCACCGGCTGCATGAAGCTTAAGAGGCGCGAAGAACAGCAGGTGCACACTTGAAGAAAGCCTTCGAGATAAGTCTCTTTATATCTATTTAGATCATTTGTCAAAAAATACACAGTAACTCTCGTTAAAGTATGCTTATTATATTGAAATAATACAAGGACAACGTAAATCATTCACAAGGGCGTAAATCTTCACAACCATCCGCAAGTGTTGACCTGTTGAAATGATTTTGCAAGTACACGTTTCTAGTTCTTAAGCGGTCTTCGTCTGTGTGAAGCCATTATATACCTGCGATATTACTGTGCTGAAGTCTGAAATATCACCATATGTGTGATTGCTATAACATTTGCTAGTATTGCTAGCATATAGTGATTGCTATATACAAGATTTAACTGACTATAAGTCGAGCGATACACAGTATATGGAATAAGACATACTGCAACAAACAAAACTCGCTGGATATGTATGTGTTTTATGAGGAAAAAGCATAAACAAGTCAGCTACACAGCACAAGAATCTTCGAATAATGTATGCGTGTATCACAGACAATTATTTCAACTATCAGTGTTGTGATGCGATCATTGAAATATAAGATTCTAATAATGACTCCCATGAATTGCGTATGATTATTTGGTTCTTCACGTGCTTGCCGCCTATGTGCTAATCATAAAACTCACCTTTGCAACGGAATAACACGCTAACTTTACTACGCCTACACGCAACGAATTGTTTCAGATTATTCACTATGCAATTACTTAAGGCACTCGATTTGGGTTGTTGCAAAGGGTATACCTGTAGGTAAGAAAAGCGACTTTTGGTGTTCAATGTTCCGATTAAATCAGTACTAATGGTCAGTACATCCAGCTATTCCTCACCTATAGCGTTGTTCCTCAAATTCACAGCTTAGCTTTTTTTATTTCCTTCCGTTTTGTACTCTTGTAGCTTCTCTCCGGCGGATTCCTCCGGCGGCCTTAGTTCCTTATGGCGAGCCTTACCCACTACCCTTATAGCTTCAGCCTCATTCCCGACATAGGCTAATATCCCTTGAGCCGCTCGTTCCTGTCGGAGGCTTCGACCTCTAAGGGTTTGTCTTTTTTAGCGGCGGTACCAACTGCCGCCGGCAGCGCCATGGTTAAATGCCAGTCTTGGTGGCCCGCCTCTGTCAGCAATCTGGCCATTGACCTCATTCATACAGGACGCATGTTTAACTCATTGACCTTGTTCAACTAGTAGTTTACGGTTCTGCAAGCATTGTCAAGAAAGGTTTTTGCTAGATGTAGTATGTTTTAACATGATTACGATCTATTATCTCCTGATTCATTCGAAAAATTTCATGGAATCTAAAAATCAAGGAATGTTACAGTACATATAATAGTTTAACGTAGTAACTAAGTAACCGTTATAAACAAATCGGCTTTGGAAACGGCTAGATTCACAGGTAAAGCAGAGGTTTGTATAGTTTATACTCACACGAAGAGTGTGTTTGTTTATATGCAACAGCGTATGCGGATCATGCGGAAAACAAGGCTATCGCAACAACTGCTCTCAAGATCTCAGATTATGGACCACTTTATTTACTTAAGTACTCGAATAGATACGACGCCACAACTCTGTGTCTACGATCAGATTTTCAGTTTACTATTTCGCTGTACTAAAGCAGTTATTGATGTATATCTTTACTACTTACTAGCGCTACAGATTATTGATATGTTTTGCTAGTGTATGTCATTACTTCATTGATGATACTGGATTTTAGCAACAAGACGTTATCTATTGGAATATTTAGGGCAAAAATCTATCGTGTGATCGTCTTTGAAGTCGCCACTTGATATTGGTTCAAAAATGGTCAGAATAGCTTTTACTGAACATCCCTGGGTTTTTTTTTAGCACAGCATTCATAGGTAGGCAGGGCAACCTCTACAGTGTTCTAATTGTCATGCGGCAGTTCTACTGAGGCTTATCGACTTACATTCAAGATTGCACTAGGTATTAAAGGGTTGCGCTTATGTTTGCCATTCGTTGTTATTACTGACAATTCATCGTAGAAGTAAAACATGTGGAAACCTAGTAAGAACTATTTGCCTCGCAAGCTATTGTTTGCTAATTTTTCTTTGGCAGAAGTTATACGTCTCCATCAAAAAAAAAGGACGTATCTTCTCTCGAATAACCCATTAATTAACTTCGTCGAAGTTTTTAAGCTCTAGTGCGTGCTACTACTAATGTATCACTCCTTTTACGACAAGCCTTTTTAAATGCTCTTGGCACACTTTGGTGATTCTTAATTAACACCAAATGAAATGTATTTTCTATTGACTGCAGCGTATGGAAATACGCTTAAGGCCACTTTAGGAGAAGCGGCTGCCAGCTAGAGAAAGGCATAAGAAAGCGCCATAATTGTATCTGAAATGATGATTTCAAATTGATGACGGGGGTCGCTGTGGACAAATATAATAACAGGTAGTCTATTAATTTTTCGATGCGATTGCCCGATTTTACCATACAAGTGATCCGGTTGTCGTTTAATGAAATAACTACCGTTTCCTTAGCTATTAGCAGCTTGAAACAAGATGGCATAGTTTACATCTTCACTTGTGAACCCCAGAAATTCCAAATTAGCAAAAGTGTTTTTTTTTTATTTTAGAATAGATATTCCATTTCAATTTTGTAAGATCGCAGTTAAAAAAAAATACCTCCGCTCTGTCAGAACGCCCACATAAGCGATGAGCTGCAGCTGGTGATTGAACGTTGGAAAGAACTGAAATATTTTGTTTTAACATCGCTAATCTGCAGAGAAATCATAAAGAAAGTCAAGTACCGTTATGAAAATATAATATGCAGCAGGATAATATATACGTAAAACAAAAGCATTGCGTCTATTCCTTATTTCGGCAAAATTATCAAGCCTTACCTTTACAAAGGAATAACCTTACGGTGGTAACATTTTGATTTGAGTACGTCCAGTTCTAATGAGAAGACTTGAGCTTATAAAATAGACCTGAAATCCTATGGTGAGTGAATAAATACGCTAAAACGCAAGTTGAAAAATGTTCATTCTAAGTTTAAGGTCGCATGCCCTGTACTATACTTCAAACGCTATGGCTCTAGAAATAGTGCACGCTGTCGACAGCAATGAAATTTTGTAGATCCAGCAATACAGTTTCGTTGCATCTTAGTATATATATACGAAAATGGGTTCTAGCAGTCCCTGCAATCTTTAGTCGTATTATAAATGAGCGACCCACCAAGGCGCCCAAGATCCTCATGTAGGCAAGCTCGTCTAGCCGAATGGGTCTGTTCACTTTAGGGAAGGGGACACATTTAACCGGGTTCTGGCCGGACCATGTGAATAGTTATAATGCTTATTTTTTCGTTTTAGCCTTACGCGTGTACATACAGCAGAATAGATAGGTCAATCATTTTAGAAAGGGGAGTGTAGCGAGTCTTAACCAAGATGCGGTGAAAACACCCGAATCAGACATCACATCATAGCGGGTCTGATTCTGCATCTGGTGCCATTTGCGAATTCGTAACTCTCTCCTAGATTTGGAGGGCGCCATAACCGACCATGGAGGGCATCTATTTGGAGCCTATGGTATCGGATCTAACAAGTGGTGGCGCCTGTCTTGCGTGGATCCCCGAGTAAAGATTTAGCCCCTATCGCATCGCAGAAGCTTTGAAGCATAGAAACCACTTCTGCTGCTTCTCTACGCGTGATTGTTGTGATATTCATGTTCTGTCTGAGTGTGTGTGTGTGTTTGTGCATGTGTGTGTGTGTGTGTGTGTGTGTGTGTGCTGTAGTGCAGGGGCAGTTTCAACTCCAGAGCAACTCCAGCTCTTTCATCTTCTACTCTCACAGCTAGCTAGTCAGGCAGCCAGCTCATGAAGCATCGAAAAAGCGGGACTTACAGCATGATGATGATCTGACTGAGCAAACCATTGAATATAGCGACCGATCTGGCACTTGAAGGTATTCCTTAAACAAAACTAATACCAATAATGATTTTGTCCGATGCATTTCTGTTTTCTTCATCGATAAAGTTCATGGGGCCGGTGTTATCGCCTCCGCAGGTACTGTTGCAACGTTAATATTTGCCACCATGGCTGATTGCTACTTGTATTTCTGATTTTACGATTATAGCAATCCGCTGCTTACTTCAATTTTTCGTGGCACAATCGTGCCCCGCAAGACGGAGCTACATGTAATATGCACCATAATATCGGCGCACCCCAATCGGCACTTAATGTGCAGTTAGTGCAAACTTATCACTGTGTTAGCGGTGCCATGATTGGTAAATTTTCGCACTGTAAAGAAGATACTTCTTTGTTGTTCCTGCACGTGTGCTACAGGTTCGACGGAGTCGTTCATAATGCATTAGGATCATTATTTGTTTGGGAAGTAGCTAAGCATTTGTTCATCAAACAGGACGAGAATGAGGACTGTGGCTGGTGACTTCGACGGATTATCTCGTTTTTCTGATAGAGTGTGTATGGTGTATATGTGAGTGTTTGTCTGTGTGTGTACGAGTGCTTGTGCGCGCTATTGTCTGACAACATTGTGCGATATTAAGCAGCTTTTTTGTTTAATGCGCGGCTAAAATAGATGATCGCTTGCCATCCTTAAAAAACTATTCTGCTGCCGTTAACTAACATCTGCCGAGACACGTTGCTACGTTTTACCCAAAGTAGCGGAGAGCGAGCTAACTAGTCTGCTAAAATTTTAGTACATGAAAACAAGTGGACAAAGGCGTGATGTAATAAACTCAAAAGTGTTTTATCTAACCTAAAAGCATCTGGAAGGGAATGAAAAAGTATTTGTTACGGTACGTTCTAATGACGACTGAAATCGACCGCTTTCTGTGATTCATCAGTGACCTTCTCCACTTGAATTCGAAATGATTCGAATTTATGTGCTTCCACCCAAAAGACTCCCTCCGTTAAAGGGGAAATGAGTTGATTTGTTCCGCATGATAATCATGTGTATAAAAAAACAGCCAATCATTATACAAGAAAACCAACAAGTAGCTAGCGTAAGTGTGTGACATTACATAAATATGGAAAATTATAATGCTGTACATAGAGGAACGAAGCTGATCCTAACCGGAATCGAAGTGTACGTGTTCTTATTTACAATCTGTATAAAGGTGTGCAGATTAGAATTTAGTGACACATTTGTACTAACGAACTTATTTCAGGTAAATCCAATCAAGTGAGGTAAACTTACAGACCTCTACATTTTGCTTGTTTCCTATTTATCCGATATTTATCCGACGATGTAATCTCTTCAGTATTTTTCATAGCTGAGTAATCCTTGGAAGCTATATAGTAGTAATTCTTGTTTTAATTAAAATTAATATTGGTGATATCATACGCTAATGAGCAGGCTAAATGGATTTCCGGAGATCATGAAGTGATTATGGATGATAGCAATTGAATCTCGCTGTCTCTAATTTTGGCAAAGCATATTGAGAGATAGAATATTAGGCAATCTACTTACAAGAGTCTTTTCATAGAAAGTTTCAGATCTTTTGCTGGAGTCCCGTGAACGGAGTTGTGTCGCACACCGCCATCACCACCGTTGCATGCCAATTTTCATTCAGAACCTTCTTTCTTGCTTTCGAATGACTTAATCTATTTATTTTCGCTCGGATAGTAGGATTATTTCTAGCTGTTTTTCTACCACACTAAAGGTATGAAATTTTCCTGGAATTTGTCCATCTAAAAATGTGTTTCTGCAGGAGATATGGAGTTGAAGATTCTTCAGCCACTACCAAACTTTCTTCGAATCAACAATCTTACACCAACCGAACAGTTTGCCTTCTGGTCTTCCCTTAGTACTAGGGAGTTGATCGAAAATAATAACAACAGCAGCAATAAAAACATAAACAACAATAATAATATTAATAATGCATCAGACATAGCTGCTAGGAGCAAGAGATTGGGAAAACCGGGCCGGAAACCTGTCCGTGATCTAAATAAGCCTTTTCAGTGCGAAACGTGCGAGTACTCATCGAAGTCCAAGTCAAACTTCACTATCCATATGAGAATTCATACCGGCGAAAAACCGTTTACATGCCCTGAGTGTGACTATGCCACCTCACAAAAAGGCAACCTACGGATTCATCAGGTACTTAAACAGCACTTCTTCTTGGTTTGAGTTAGTAGTCTGTCTAGATCTCTTTTGCAATAGATGAATATATTTTTTGTAGCGGAAGCGAAGTTAATAGCACTTTATAGACTAAGGCTAATCATTGTACCCTACAGGACAGCATTAGAGGCCGCTGGTGTAAAGTGCTCAATGGCAGTTAGTCTGTTAATTATGTGATTATGCTGTCCATGGCAAGACATCGACAATGTAATGCTATTACAGAAGTTGCTATGCCTTTTTGTAGAAAAAGATTTAATATTGTACTAAAAAAGTGTAGAAAAATTAAGCATTTTGGTCACTTAATAGGTAGTAACGGTATGAGAAAATCGAAAAATAAGAAATATAAGACGAATAAGAAAAAATATACCTAGTTACTTTTCTTCTTATTTTCTTGATTGTTTTTATTCTATATTGTTATCAATAATCTTAGTTTTAATTTATTTATTGTTTCTCAGTTTTTAGTCTTAATAATGAGTTTTTATACCGCGTTTTACTATAAATAAAAATCCTCGACGGCGGGTTTTTTTATACCTATATAATTACTTGAAATAAAATCGGCTTATGTCAAATATTTTGTAGCCTGTGTAAGTGAAATTGAATTTGCACTTACTCCTAAACCTTTTTGTGATATTTCCTAACAATGCTGCGGTGCGTAGGACCTTAAGCTTTTACAAACGTAGCTAGGCTGTACGACAAAAGTTATTAAATATTCCCTATCATACATTTTTTTTTGTTCCATCCTGAAATGGTTATGTGAGAACGAATGCAACTTACAGAATGTTTGATAATTAACGATTTTAATGATTGTGAATTTACAGGAGCGACGCCACGGTCTGGGGAGAGCACCCCGACGTAGCGCACCCCAGGATTTTGCAGTGACGCTAAGCACCCCTCAGTTCAACCGGATGGCGCCAACATCAAGATCTGATGAACTACCAAACTCAACATTGAATGACTCACAATCAGTGCAGGCATCAATGGCCAACACTTTGGCTTACCTGGGCAGTACTCTCGGAGCTTTCAATACCTCTTTAACAGGTCCGGAAACGCCGAGTCGTCAAAGCGAGGCTGCTGATGATCTTCGTGCAGTACCGGGTCCGCGTCAATCTAATAGTCCTGACACAATGTCTGAAACTGCATCCCCACCTTCTCTCTAGCAAGTAATATGTGTAGCGTCATTAGTGTATAACATGACCACTCATTATTGAATAGATGACGGTATCGGAGCTATAAATAAGAAAAAAAATTACATTTAGGAGAACAAGAACATAATGTTTAATTAATGTGCATGCATATTGATACCATAAGGATTTTCACAAAATCGGTGACAATAACTTCTTCGAAACATTGATGTTTTTTCTCAATATGTTGTTGCAAAATATTCGAGCTTATGTGAGTCTAGCCTTCAATGAAAGCAGAAATCGCACACATACAAATGTTACATAGGTGCACTACAAAGATATGAAGTTAAATGTATCAAGTGTGTGGTGTTACTTAAGTGTGTACTGATCGCGCATGTATTAAGTGCATATGTAAATGATATAGTGATAGATCTTTAAGAAATGCCTAAAGAATGTCTACAATGACATCATTGTGTATCTGTCGACCAAATTTTTTTCGACAATACGCCTATACATAGGTGCAAGTATATTATCATGAAAACAATAGAGACTGCTCTTATATGTATATGAGAGAGGAACTACGTCGAGTGTTTTATTATATTGATGTTGTCAATGACCAGCTTTGGTTTCGACAACCATATATTGGGTTGTCGAAGGGTGCCAAAATTTCCCATCCAAGTTCTCTCAATGTTTGCCAAGTAGCTAAAGATGTATGTGGTCCGGCATTGTCATGGTGGAAGACGACGTCCCTTCTGTTCACTAGTTACGGTTGATTTTTTTCAATGGCTTGTTGTAATCTTGTAAGTTGTTGGTAATAGAAATCCGAATCAATCGTTCTGTTGCAACTTGAAATGCATGCACCTTTTCCCATCCCACTAAACGCATAGCGTAATTCTGCCACAGATTTTGGTGTACATTATTGTTATGTGATCCATTTTTTATTAGTTGTGAGTACTCGTTTTAAAGGTAGTTAGATTTCGTTACGTTTCCGTAGACTTTTGCCAATGAAAATATAATCGAATGACTTCTTTTGCGTCAATTCGTGTGGCGCTCAAGCATCGAGCTTCTTTTTGTAACCAGTTTTCTTCAAATGGTTTAAAGCTCCTTAGTGGCGGATGTTTCTCGGCGTCGTTATGGCTACACATGTGACAGTCTTGCTCTACTTTTGCAATGATTTTATCAACCTTTTTCGTGATTGGTCTACCATTTTTCACATTGAAATTTCGAACACGGCTGAATTATCTTTAGGCCTTTTCTTTTGGTAACGCATATTGATCACAAAGAGCATTTTTTTACGAGTCTGAAAAGCACTGTGCCTTTGTCGTAATGGGACTGTAGAAAACAGCGAATTTTTATTAATGTTCAAGGCGCTCTACCCTAAGTGTAAATCAAGGTATTCCAACGATATTAAAACATCAACTACTGCCATATCTCAGCTTTAAAATGGCCGACCAGTACCCGACGCGGCTCATATAATCTGAGATATATAATTTGAAAGTCATCTAACTAGAAAAACTTTTTCGACAACCCAATATATATTTTACTTTTTCGACGGAAAATTCCAAGGTTGCGTGGCAAAATGTTTGAATTGAACTAGATTGCCCGCATTTCGACGCCATATTGTAACGAAAACTCGTACCAATTTGCCCACAAAAATGGGATCCAAGTAACTTCGAGCAATCTTGGAGCGTTTCTTCGCTTCTTGAAGTTCGCATGTCCAAGTCCCCTATATATACCAGAACGTGTAGTTTAGAGGCCATAACTCTGCGTTATCTCAATCGATTTTAACAAATTCAACTTCACTGGAAAGACTAAGTAATTAAGACGGATCCTATATCTATTTCTGCGTCTCTATAGAAACCAACTTGAAAAGCTAAACTTCGAAATATCTAAAAAAGTTCTAATTATTTACCAAATCGGCAAGTAGGAAAAAAATGAAATATTACAGCAATCACTAAATAAAAACCATAGTTTCAGGAACTGATTTTTTTCATCCGTATACCATATCGTGTGCGCGTGCGCATCGAAATGATAAACCATGATTTGGAAAGTGCGAGACAGCTTTCTTGAATACTAAGGTGCATATGCTTCTCTGAAAAACCCTTAATTAGCACACTCTAGCGATACTTTGGTAGTACAGGTTTTATCGTCACATAGCATCATGGAATTGAATATGGACAAATGTAAACATGCTTTTAAATTTATTTATTATAGACCAAGTATATTATTTTATTTATCATATAGACACTTTTAAATAACTAATACCTCTTATTTGGTCATCTTATGATATATATATATATATATATATATATTTCGTACCTCTAACGCTGCGCAGTATTTCGCGTAAAGTGTATATATATATATATATATACACTTTACGATCCGTT